>NC_073241.2:30055151-30358181 GCF_029281585.2 Gorilla gorilla gorilla | reverse complement strand
CTAGTCACCGAGGTGACAAACCCTTGTCTGTGATCTGCCTAAGAGGGCATTGTGACATCATAACTGTGCACTGGTAACCCAGGTGATGTACCCTTGTCTGTGATGTGCCTAAGGGGGCATTGTGACATCATAACTGTGCACTGGTAACCCAGGTGACTTACCCTTGACTGTGATCTGCCTAAGGTGGCATTGTGACATCACAACTCTGCACTGGTCACCCAAGTGACAGACCCTTGTCTGTGATCTGCCAAAGTGTGCATTGTTACATCATAATTCTGCACGGGTCAACCTGCCGACATACCCTCGTCTTTGCTCTTAAGTGGTCCTTGTGACATCATAACTCTGCACGGGTCACCCACGTGAGAAACCCTTGTCTGTGATCTGACAAAGGGGGCATTGTGACATCATAACTCTGCACTGGTCACCCAGGTGACAGACCCTTGTCTGTGAACTGCCTAAGGGGGCATTGTGGCATTATAATTCTTAACGGGGCACCCAGGTGACAGGCCCTTGTCTGTTATCTGCCTAAGGGGGCATTGTGACATCATAACTCTACACGGGGTACCCAGGTGACAGACCCTTGTCTGTTATCTGCCTAAGGGGGCATTGTGACATCATAAATCTGCACGTGTCACGCACGTGACAGGCCCCTGAAAGTGATCGCTTAAGGAGTCACTGTGACATCATAACTCTGCACTGGGCACCCAGGTGACAGACCGCTGTCTCTGATCTGCCAAAGGGGGCATTGTGACAGCAGAAGTCTGCACTGGACACCCAGTGACAGGCCGTTGTCTGTGATCTGCCTAACGGGGCATTGTGACTTCATAACTCTGCACTGGTCACCCAGGTGAAAGACCCTTGTCTGTGATCTGCCTAAGAGGGCATTGTGACATCATAACTGTGCACTGGTTACCCAGGTGACGTACCCTTGTCTGTGAGGTGCCTAAGGGGGAATTGTGACATCACAACTGAGCACTGGTAACCCAGGTGGCGTACCCTTGACAGTAATCTGCCTTAGGTGGCATTGTGACTTCACAACTCTGCACTGGTCTCCCAGCTGACAGACCCTTGTCTGTGAACTGCCTAAGGGGGCATTGTGACCTCATAACTCTGCACTGGTCACCCAGGTGACAGACCCTTGTCTGTTATCTGCCTAAGGGGGCATTGTGACATCATAACTCTGCACTGGTCTCCCAGCTGACAGACCCTTGTCTGTGATCTGCCTAAGGTGGCATTTTGACATCATAACTCTGCAGTGGACACCCAGGTGACAGATCCCTGTCTTTGATCTGCCTAAGGGGGCATTGTGACATCATAACTCTGCACGGGGCACCCAGGTGACAGACTCTTGTCTGTGATCTGCCTAAGGGGGCATTGTGACATCATAACTCTGATCGAGTCACCCATGTGACAGGCCCTTGAATGTGATCCGCCTAAGGGGTCATTGTGACATCATAACTCTGCATTGGTCACCCAGGTGACAGACCCCTCTCTGTGATCTGCCTAAAGGGGCATTGTGACATCATAAGCATGCACTGTGCCCCCAGGTGACAGGCCTTTGTCTGTGATCTGCCTAAGTGGGAATTGTGACTTCATAACTCTGCACTCGTCACCCAGGTGAGAGACCCTTGTCTGTGATCTGCCTTGCGGGGCATTGTGACATTATAACCCTGCACTGCTCACCCTGGTGACAGACCCTTGTCTGTTATCTGCCTAGAGGGGCATTGTGACATCATAACTCTGCTCTAGACACACAGGTGACAGACCCTTGTCTGTGATCCTCCTAAGGGGGCATTGTGACATCATAACTCTGCACTGGTCACGCAGGTGAGGGACCCTTGTCTGTGAGCAGCCTAAGGGGGCATAGTGACACCATAACTCTGCATTGGTCACCATGTTGACAGACCGTTGTCTTTGATCTGCCTAAGGGGGCATTATGACATCATAACTCTGCACGGGTCACCCAGGTGACAGACCCCTGTCTGTGATCTGCCTAAGGGGGCATTGTGACATCATAACTCTGCATGGGTCACCCAGGTGACAGACCCCTGTCTGTGAGCTGCCTAACGGGGCATTGTGACATCATAACTCTCCGTTGGTCACCCAGGTGACAGACCCTTCTCTGTGAACTGCCTAAGGGGGCATTGTGACATCATAAGTCTGCACTGGGCATCCAGGTGACAGGCCTTTGTCTGTGATCTGCCTAAGGGGGAATTGTGACTTCATAACTCTGCACTCGTCACCCTGGTGAGAGACTCTTGTCTGTGGTCTGCCTAGGGGTGCATTGTGACATTATAACCCTGCACTGCTCACCCTGGTGACAGACCCCTGTCTGTTATCTGCCTAAGGAGGCATTGTGACATCATAACTCTGCACGGGTCACCCAGGTGACAGACCGTTGTCTGTGATCTGCCTAAGGTGGCATTCTGACATCATAACTCTGCACTGGTCATGCAGGTAACAGACCCTTGTCTGTGATCTGCCTAAGGGGGCATTGTGACATCATAACTCTGTATTGGAAACCAAGGTGAGAGACCATTCTCTGTGATATGCCTAAAGGGGCATTGTGACATCATAACTCGGCTCGGGGTACCCAGGTGAGAGACCCTTGTCTGTTATCTGCCTAAGGGGACATTGTGACATCATAACTCTGCACGTGTCACCCACATGACAGGACGTTGAAGGAGACCTGCTTAAGGGGTCATTGTGACATTATAACTCTGCACTGGTCACCCAGGTGACTGACCCTTGTCTGTGAACTGCCTAAGGGGGCATTGTGACATCATAAATCTGCACTGGTCACCCAGGTGAAAGACCCTTGTCTGTGATCTGCCTAAGGAGGCATTGTGACATCATAACTCTGCACTCGTTACCCAGGTGACAGACCCTTGTCTGTGATCTGCCCAAGGGGGAATTGTGACATCATAACTCTGCACGAGGCACCCAGGTGACAGAACCTTGTCTTTGATCTGCCTAAGGGGGCATTGTGACATCAAAACACTGCACCCGTCGCCCATGTGTCATTCCCTTGAATGTGATCTGCCTAAGGGGGCATTGAGACATCATAAATCTGCACTGGTCCCCAGGTGACAGACCCTTGTCTTTGATCTGCCTAAGTGGGCATTGTGACATCATAACTCTGCATTGGTCACCGAGGTGACAGTCCCTTGTCTTTGATCTGCCTTTGTGGGCATTGTGACATCTTAACTCTGCACTTGTCACCCAGGAGACAGACCCTTGTTTGTGATCTGCCTAAGGGGGCGTTGTGACATCATAACTCTGCATTGGTCACCGAGGTGACAGTCCCTTGTCTTTGATCTGCCTATGTGGGCATTGTGACATCTTAACTCTGCACTTGTCACCCAGGAGACAGACCGTTGTTTGTGATCTGCCTAAGGGGGCGTTGTGACATCATAACTCTCCACGCGTCTCCCAGGTGTCAGAACCTTGTCTGTGATATGCGTAAGGGGGCATTGTGACATCATATCTCAGCACGGGTCACCCAGGTGACAGGCCCTAGAATGTGATCTGCCTAAGGTGGCGTTGAGACATCATAACTCTGCACTGGTCCCCAGATGACAAACCCTTTTCTTTGATCTGCCTAAGGGGGCATTGTGACATCATAACTCTGCATTGGTCACCGAGGTGACAGACCCTTGTCTTTGATCTGCCTAAGGGGGCATTATGACATCATAACTCTGCTCGTGTCACCCATGTGACAGGCCCTAAAATGTGATCTGCCTAAGGTGGCATTGAGACATCATAACTCTGCACTGGTCCCCAGATGACAGACCCTTTTCTTTGATCTGCCTAAGGGGGCATTGTGACATCATAACTCTGCATTGGTCACCGAGGTGACAGACCCTTGTCTTTGATCTGCCTAAGTGGGCATTGTGACATCATAACTCTGCACTGCTCACCCAGGATACAGACCCTTGTTTGTGATCTGCCTAAGGGGGCATTGTGACATCATATCTCTGCACGTGTCTCCCATGTGTCAGGCCGTTGAAAGTGATCTGCTTAAGGGGTCATTGTGACATCATAAGTCTACAATGGGCACCCAGGTGAAAGGCCCTTGCCTGTGATCTGCCTAAGGGGGCATTGTGACTTCATAACTGTGCACTGGTCACCCAGGTGAAAGACCCTTGTCTGTGATCTGCCTAAGGGGGCATTGTGATATCATAACTCTGGAATTGTCACCCAGGGGAGAGACCATTTTCTGTGATCGGCCTAATGAGGTATTGTGACATCATAACTCTGTACTGGTCTCCCTGGTGACAGAACCTTGTCTGCTATCTGCCTAAGGGGGCATTGTGACATCATAACTATGCACTGGTTACCCAGGTGACCGACCCTTGTCTGTGATCTGCCTAAGGGGGAATTGTGACCTCATTACTCGCCACTAATCACCCAGGCGACAGACCCTTGCCTGTGATCTGCCTAAGTGGGCATTCTGACATCATAACCCTGCACTGGTCACCCAGGTGACAGACTCTTCCCTGTGATCTACCTAAGTGGGCGTTGTTGCATCACAACTCTTCACTAGTCACCGTGGTGACAGACCCTTGTCTGTGATCTGCCTAAGAGGGCATTGCGAAATCAAAACTGTGCACTGGTTACCCAGGTGACGTAACCTTCTCTGTGATCTGCCTAAGGGGTCATTGTGACATCATAACTGTGCACTGGTAACCCAAGTGACGTACCCTTGACTGTAATCTGCCTAAGGTGGCATTGTGACATCACAACTCTGCACTGGTGACCCAAGTGTGAGACCCTTATCTGTGATCTCCATAAGGGGGAATTGTGACATCATACTTCTGCATGGGTCACCCAGGTGACAGTCCCTTGTCTGTGATCAACCAAAAGGTGCGTTGCGACATCGTAATTCTGCACGGGTCACCCTGGAGACAGACCCTTGTATTTTATCTTCTTAAGTTGTCATTGTGACATCATAACTCTACACGGGTCACCCAGGTGACTGACCCTTGTCTTTGATCTTCTTAAGTGGTCATTGTGACATCATAACCCTGTACGGGTCACCCAGGTGGCTGACCCTTGTCTTTGATCTGCCTAAGGGTTCATTTGGACATCAAAACTCGGAACTGGTCACCCAGGTGACAGAACATTGTCTGCGTTCCGCCAAAGTAGGCATTGTGACATCATAACTCTGCACTTGTCCCCCAGGTGACAGAACCTTCTCTGTGATCTGCTTAAGGGGGCATTGTGACACCATTACTCTCCACTGGTAACCCAGGTGACAGAACCTTGACTCTGAACGGTCTAATGGGGGCATTGTGACATCATAACTATGCATTGGTCACAAAGTTGACAGACCATTGTATTTGATCTGCCGAAGGGGGCGTTGTGACATCATAAATCTGCCCATGTCCCCCATGTGACAGACCCTTGTCTGTGATCTGTTAAGGGGCATTGTGACACCATAACTCTGCACTGGACACCGCAGTTACAGACCCTTATGTATGATTTGCCTAAGGGGGCTTTGTGACATCATAACTCTGCACTGGTCACCCAGGTGACAGACCCTTGTCTGTGATCTGCCTAAGGGGGCATTGTGACATCATAACTCTGCAAGGGTCACCCAGGTGACAGAAACTTGTCTGTGATCTGCCTAAGGAGGCAT
The DNA here is from genome assembly GCF_029281585.2 of Gorilla gorilla gorilla. NCBI lineage: Eukaryota > Metazoa > Chordata > Mammalia > Primates > Hominidae > Gorilla > Gorilla gorilla. The sequence continues at coordinate 30,352,540 of NC_073241.2, read as the reverse complement.
TGTGACATCACAACTCTGCAATGGTCACACAGGTGTCAAACCCATTTCTGTGATCAGCCTAATGGGGTATTGTGACATCATAACTCTGCACTGGTCAGCCAGGTTACAGACCCTTGTCCACGATCTGCCTAAGGGGGCATCGTGACATCATAACTCTGCACTGGTTACCCAGGTGACTGACCCTTGTCTTTGATATGCCTAAGGGGCCTTGTGACCTCATAACTCGCCACTCGTCACCCAGTTGACAGACCATTTACTGTGATCTGACTAAGGGGGCATTGTTGCGTCATAACTCTTCACTAGTCACCGAGGTGACAAACCCTTGTCTGTGATCTGCCTAAGAGGGCATTGTGACATCATAACTGTGCACTGGTAACCCAGGTGATGTACCCTTGTCTGTGATGTGCCTAAGGGGGCATTGTGACATCATAACTGTGCACTGGTAACCCAGGTGACTTACCCTTGACTGTGATCTGCCTAAGGTGGCATTGTGACATCACAACTCTGCACTGGTCACCCAAGTGACAGACCCTTGTCTGTGATCTGCCAAAGTGTGCATTGTTACATCATAATTCTGCACGGGTCAACCTGCCGACATACCCTCGTCTTTGCTCTTAAGTGGTCCTTGTGACATCATAACTCTGCACGGGTCACCCACGTGAGAAACCCTTGTCTGTGATCTGACAAAGGGGGCATTGTGACATCATAACTCTGCACTGGTCACCCAGGTGACAGACCCTTGTCTGTGAACTGCCTAAGGGGGCATTGTGGCATTATAATTCTTAACGGGGCACCCAGGTGACAGGCCCTTGTCTGTTATCTGCCTAAGGGGGCATTGTGACATCATAACTCTACACGGGGTACCCAGGTGACAGACCCTTGTCTGTTATCTGCCTAAGGGGGCATTGTGACATCATAAATCTGCACGTGTCACGCACGTGACAGGCCCCTGAAAGTGATCGCTTAAGGAGTCACTGTGACATCATAACTCTGCACTGGGCACCCAGGTGACAGACCGCTGTCTCTGATCTGCCAAAGGGGGCATTGTGACAGCAGAAGTCTGCACTGGACACCCAGTGACAGGCCGTTGTCTGTGATCTGCCTAACGGGGCATTGTGACTTCATAACTCTGCACTGGTCACCCAGGTGAAAGACCCTTGTCTGTGATCTGCCTAAGAGGGCATTGTGACATCATAACTGTGCACTGGTTACCCAGGTGACGTACCCTTGTCTGTGAGGTGCCTAAGGGGGAATTGTGACATCACAACTGAGCACTGGTAACCCAGGTGGCGTACCCTTGACAGTAATCTGCCTTAGGTGGCATTGTGACTTCACAACTCTGCACTGGTCTCCCAGCTGACAGACCCTTGTCTGTGAACTGCCTAAGGGGGCATTGTGACCTCATAACTCTGCACTGGTCACCCAGGTGACAGACCCTTGTCTGTTATCTGCCTAAGGGGGCATTGTGACATCATAACTCTGCACTGGTCTCCCAGCTGACAGACCCTTGTCTGTGATCTGCCTAAGGTGGCATTTTGACATCATAACTCTGCAGTGGACACCCAGGTGACAGATCCCTGTCTTTGATCTGCCTAAGGGGGCATTGTGACATCATAACTCTGCACGGGGCACCCAGGTGACAGACTCTTGTCTGTGATCTGCCTAAGGGGGCATTGTGACATCATAACTCTGATCGAGTCACCCATGTGACAGGCCCTTGAATGTGATCCGCCTAAGGGGTCATTGTGACATCATAACTCTGCATTGGTCACCCAGGTGACAGACCCCTCTCTGTGATCTGCCTAAAGGGGCATTGTGACATCATAAGCATGCACTGTGCCCCCAGGTGACAGGCCTTTGTCTGTGATCTGCCTAAGTGGGAATTGTGACTTCATAACTCTGCACTCGTCACCCAGGTGAGAGACCCTTGTCTGTGATCTGCCTTGCGGGGCATTGTGACATTATAACCCTGCACTGCTCACCCTGGTGACAGACCCTTGTCTGTTATCTGCCTAGAGGGGCATTGTGACATCATAACTCTGCTCTAGACACACAGGTGACAGACCCTTGTCTGTGATCCTCCTAAGGGGGCATTGTGACATCATAACTCTGCACTGGTCACGCAGGTGAGGGACCCTTGTCTGTGAGCAGCCTAAGGGGGCATAGTGACACCATAACTCTGCATTGGTCACCATGTTGACAGACCGTTGTCTTTGATCTGCCTAAGGGGGCATTATGACATCATAACTCTGCACGGGTCACCCAGGTGACAGACCCCTGTCTGTGATCTGCCTAAGGGGGCATTGTGACATCATAACTCTGCATGGGTCACCCAGGTGACAGACCCCTGTCTGTGAGCTGCCTAACGGGGCATTGTGACATCATAACTCTCCGTTGGTCACCCAGGTGACAGACCCTTCTCTGTGAACTGCCTAAGGGGGCATTGTGACATCATAAGTCTGCACTGGGCATCCAGGTGACAGGCCTTTGTCTGTGATCTGCCTAAGGGGGAATTGTGACTTCATAACTCTGCACTCGTCACCCTGGTGAGAGACTCTTGTCTGTGGTCTGCCTAGGGGTGCATTGTGACATTATAACCCTGCACTGCTCACCCTGGTGACAGACCCCTGTCTGTTATCTGCCTAAGGAGGCATTGTGACATCATAACTCTGCACGGGTCACCCAGGTGACAGACCGTTGTCTGTGATCTGCCTAAGGTGGCATTCTGACATCATAACTCTGCACTGGTCATGCAGGTAACAGACCCTTGTCTGTGATCTGCCTAAGGGGGCATTGTGACATCATAACTCTGTATTGGAAACCAAGGTGAGAGACCATTCTCTGTGATATGCCTAAAGGGGCATTGTGACATCATAACTCGGCTCGGGGTACCCAGGTGAGAGACCCTTGTCTGTTATCTGCCTAAGGGGACATTGTGACATCATAACTCTGCACGTGTCACCCACATGACAGGACGTTGAAGGAGACCTGCTTAAGGGGTCATTGTGACATTATAACTCTGCACTGGTCACCCAGGTGACTGACCCTTGTCTGTGAACTGCCTAAGGGGGCATTGTGACATCATAAATCTGCACTGGTCACCCAGGTGAAAGACCCTTGTCTGTGATCTGCCTAAGGAGGCATTGTGACATCATAACTCTGCACTCGTTACCCAGGTGACAGACCCTTGTCTGTGATCTGCCCAAGGGGGAATTGTGACATCATAACTCTGCACGAGGCACCCAGGTGACAGAACCTTGTCTTTGATCTGCCTAAGGGGGCATTGTGACATCAAAACACTGCACCCGTCGCCCATGTGTCATTCCCTTGAATGTGATCTGCCTAAGGGGGCATTGAGACATCATAAATCTGCACTGGTCCCCAGGTGACAGACCCTTGTCTTTGATCTGCCTAAGTGGGCATTGTGACATCATAACTCTGCATTGGTCACCGAGGTGACAGTCCCTTGTCTTTGATCTGCCTTTGTGGGCATTGTGACATCTTAACTCTGCACTTGTCACCCAGGAGACAGACCCTTGTTTGTGATCTGCCTAAGGGGGCGTTGTGACATCATAACTCTGCATTGGTCACCGAGGTGACAGTCCCTTGTCTTTGATCTGCCTATGTGGGCATTGTGACATCTTAACTCTGCACTTGTCACCCAGGAGACAGACCGTTGTTTGTGATCTGCCTAAGGGGGCGTTGTGACATCATAACTCTCCACGCGTCTCCCAGGTGTCAGAACCTTGTCTGTGATATGCGTAAGGGGGCATTGTGACATCATATCTCAGCACGGGTCACCCAGGTGACAGGCCCTAGAATGTGATCTGCCTAAGGTGGCGTTGAGACATCATAACTCTGCACTGGTCCCCAGATGACAAACCCTTTTCTTTGATCTGCCTAAGGGGGCATTGTGACATCATAACTCTGCATTGGTCACCGAGGTGACAGACCCTTGTCTTTGATCTGCCTAAGGGGGCATTATGACATCATAACTCTGCTCGTGTCACCCATGTGACAGGCCCTAAAATGTGATCTGCCTAAGGTGGCATTGAGACATCATAACTCTGCACTGGTCCCCAGATGACAGACCCTTTTCTTTGATCTGCCTAAGGGGGCATTGTGACATCATAACTCTGCATTGGTCACCGAGGTGACAGACCCTTGTCTTTGATCTGCCTAAGTGGGCATTGTGACATCATAACTCTGCACTGCTCACCCAGGATACAGACCCTTGTTTGTGATCTGCCTAAGGGGGCATTGTGACATCATATCTCTGCACGTGTCTCCCATGTGTCAGGCTGTTGAAAGTGATCTGCTTAAGGGGTCATTGTGACATCATAAGTCTACAATGGGCACCCAGGTGAAAGGCCCTTGCCTGTGATCTGCCTAAGGGGGCATTGTGACTTCATAACTGTGCACTGGTCACCCAGGTGAAAGACCCTTGTCTGTGATCTGCCTAAGGGGGCATTGTGATATCATAACTCTGGAATTGTCACCCAGGGGAGAGACCATTTTCTGTGATCGGCCTAATGAGGTATTGTGACATCATAACTCTGTACTGGTCTCCCTGGTGACAGAACCTTGTCTGCTATCTGCCTAAGGGGGCATTGTGACATCATAACTATGCACTGGTTACCCAGGTGACCGACCCTTGTCTGTGATCTGCCTAAGGGGGAATTGTGACCTCATTACTCGCCACTAATCACCCAGGCGACAGACCCTTGCCTGTGATCTGCCTAAGTGGGCATTCTGACATCATAACCCTGCACTGGTCACCCAGGTGACAGACTCTTCCCTGTGATCTACCTAAGTGGGCGTTGTTGCATCACAACTCTTCACTAGTCACCGTGGTGACAGACCCTTGTCTGTGATCTGCCTAAGAGGGCATTGCGAAATCAAAACTGTGCACTGGTTACCCAGGTGACGTAACCTTCTCTGTGATCTGCCTAAGGGGTCATTGTGACATCATAACTGTGCACTGGTAACCCAAGTGACGTACCCTTGACTGTAATCTGCCTAAGGTGGCATTGTGACATCACAACTCTGCACTGGTGACCCAAGTGTGAGACCCTTATCTGTGATCTCCATAAGGGGGAATTGTGACATCATACTTCTGCATGGGTCACCCAGGTGACAGTCCCTTGTCTGTGATCAACCAAAAGGTGCGTTGCGACATCGTAATTCTGCACGGGTCACCCTGGAGACAGACCCTTGTATTTTATCTTCTTAAGTTGTCATTGTGACATCATAACTCTACACGGGTCACCCAGGTGACTGACCCTTGTCTTTGATCTTCTTAAGTGGTCATTGTGACATCATAACCCTGTACGGGTCACCCAGGTGGCTGACCCTTGTCTTTGATCTGCCTAAGGGTTCATTTGGACATCAAAACTCGGAACTGGTCACCCAGGTGACAGAACATTGTCTGCGTTCCGCCAAAGTAGGCATTGTGACATCATAACTCTGCACTTGTCCCCCAGGTGACAGAACCTTCTCTGTGATCTGCTTAAGGGGGCATTGTGACACCATTACTCTCCACTGGTAACCCAGGTGACAGAACCTTGACTCTGAACGGTCTAATGGGGGCATTGTGACATCATAACTATGCATTGGTCACAAAGTTGACAGACCATTGTATTTGATCTGCCGAAGGGGGCGTTGTGACATCATAAATCTGCCCATGTCCCCCATGTGACAGACCCTTGTCTGTGATCTGTTAAGGGGCATTGTGACACCATAACTCTGCACTGGACACCGCAGTTACAGACCCTTATGTATGATTTGCCTAAGGGGGCTTTGTGACATCATAACTCTGCACTGGTCACCCAGGTGACAGACCCTTGTCTGTGATCTGCCTAAGGGGGCATTGTGACATCATAACTCTGCAAGGGTCACCCAGGTGACAGAAACTTGTCTGTGATCTGCCTAAGGAGGCATTGTGACATCACAACTCTGCAATGGTCACACAGGTGTCAAACCCATTTCTGTGATCAGCCTAATGGGGTATTGTGACATCATAACTCTGCACTGGTCAGCCAGGTTACAGACCCTTGTCCACGATCTGCCTAAGGGGGCATCGTGACATCATAACTCTGCACTGGTTACCCAGGTGACTGACCCTTGTCTTTGATATGCCTAAGGGGCCTTGTGACCTCATAACTCGCCACTCGTCACCCAGTTGACAGACCATTTACTGTGATCTGACTAAGGGGGCATTGTTGCGTCATAACTCTTCACTAGTCACCGAGGTGACAAACCCTTGTCTGTGATCTGCCTAAGAGGGCATTGTGACATCATAACTGTGCACTGGTAACCCAGGTGATGTACCCTTGTCTGTGATGTGCCTAAGGGGGCATTGTGACATCATAACTGTGCACTGGTAACCCAGGTGACTTACCCTTGACTGTGATCTGCCTAAGGTGGCATTGTGACATCACAACTCTGCACTGGTCACCCAAGTGACAGACCCTTGTCTGTGATCTGCCAAAGTGTGCATTGTTACATCATAATTCTGCACGGGTCAACCTGCCGACATACCCTCGTCTTTGCTCTTAAGTGGTCCTTGTGACATCATAACTCTGCACGGGTCACCCACGTGAGAAACCCTTGTCTGTGATCTGACAAAGGGGGCATTGTGACATCATAACTCTGCACTGGTCACCCAGGTGACAGACCCTTGTCTGTGAACTGCCTAAGGGGGCATTGTGGCATTATAATTCTTAACGGGGCACCCAGGTGACAGGCCCTTGTCTGTTATCTGCCTAAGGGGGCATTGTGACATCATAACTCTACACGGGGTACCCAGGTGACAGACCCTTGTCTGTTATCTGCCTAAGGGGGCATTGTGACATCATAAATCTGCACGTGTCACGCACGTGACAGGCCCCTGAAAGTGATCGCTTAAGGAGTCACTGTGACATCATAACTCTGCACTGGGCACCCAGGTGACAGACCGCTGTCTCTGATCTGCCAAAGGGGGCATTGTGACAGCAGAAGTCTGCACTGGACACCCAGTGACAGGCCGTTGTCTGTGATCTGCCTAACGGGGCATTGTGACTTCATAACTCTGCACTGGTCACCCAGGTGAAAGACCCTTGTCTGTGATCTGCCTAAGAGGGCATTGTGACATCATAACTGTGCACTGGTTACCCAGGTGACGTACCCTTGTCTGTGAGGTGCCTAAGGGGGAATTGTGACATCACAACTGAGCACTGGTAACCCAGGTGGCGTACCCTTGACAGTAATCTGCCTTAGGTGGCATTGTGACTTCACAACTCTGCACTGGTCTCCCAGCTGACAGACCCTTGTCTGTGAACTGCCTAAGGGGGCATTGTGACCTCATAACTCTGCACTGGTCACCCAGGTGACAGACCCTTGTCTGTTATCTGCCTAAGGGGGCATTGTGACATCATAACTCTGCACTGGTCTCCCAGCTGACAGACCCTTGTCTGTGATCTGCCTAAGGTGGCATTTTGACATCATAACTCTGCAGTGGACACCCAGGTGACAGATCCCTGTCTTTGATCTGCCTAAGGGGGCATTGTGACATCATAACTCTGCACGGGGCACCCAGGTGACAGACTCTTGTCTGTGATCTGCCTAAGGGGGCATTGTGACATCATAACTCTGATCGAGTCACCCATGTGACAGGCCCTTGAATGTGATCCGCCTAAGGGGTCATTGTGACATCATAACTCTGCATTGGTCACCCAGGTGACAGACCCCTCTCTGTGATCTGCCTAAAGGGGCATTGTGACATCATAAGCATGCACTGTGCCCCCAGGTGACAGGCCTTTGTCTGTGATCTGCCTAAGTGGGAATTGTGACTTCATAACTCTGCACTCGTCACCCAGGTGAGAGACCCTTGTCTGTGATCTGCCTTGCGGGGCATTGTGACATTATAACCCTGCACTGCTCACCCTGGTGACAGACCCTTGTCTGTTATCTGCCTAGAGGGGCATTGTGACATCATAACTCTGCTCTAGACACACAGGTGACAGACCCTTGTCTGTGATCCTCCTAAGGGGGCATTGTGACATCATAACTCTGCACTGGTCACGCAGGTGAGGGACCCTTGTCTGTGAGCAGCCTAAGGGGGCATAGTGACACCATAACTCTGCATTGGTCACCATGTTGACAGACCGTTGTCTTTGATCTGCCTAAGGGGGCATTATGACATCATAACTCTGCACGGGTCACCCAGGTGACAGACCCCTGTCTGTGATCTGCCTAAGGGGGCATTGTGACATCATAACTCTGCATGGGTCACCCAGGTGACAGACCCCTGTCTGTGAGCTGCCTAACGGGGCATTGTGACATCATAACTCTCCGTTGGTCACCCAGGTGACAGACCCTTCTCTGTGAACTGCCTAAGGGGGCATTGTGACATCATAAGTCTGCACTGGGCATCCAGGTGACAGGCCTTTGTCTGTGATCTGCCTAAGGGGGAATTGTGACTTCATAACTCTGCACTCGTCACCCTGGTGAGAGACTCTTGTCTGTGGTCTGCCTAGGGGTGCATTGTGACATTATAACCCTGCACTGCTCACCCTGGTGACAGACCCCTGTCTGTTATCTGCCTAAGGAGGCATTGTGACATCATAACTCTGCACGGGTCACCCAGGTGACAGACCGTTGTCTGTGATCTGCCTAAGGTGGCATTCTGACATCATAACTCTGCACTGGTCATGCAGGTAACAGACCCTTGTCTGTGATCTGCCTAAGGGGGCATTGTGACATCATAACTCTGTATTGGAAACCAAGGTGAGAGACCATTCTCTGTGATATGCCTAAAGGGGCATTGTGACATCATAACTCGGCTCGGGGTACCCAGGTGAGAGACCCTTGTCTGTTATCTGCCTAAGGGGACATTGTGACATCATAACTCTGCACGTGTCACCCACATGACAGGACGTTGAAGGAGACCTGCTTAAGGGGTCATTGTGACATTATAACTCTGCACTGGTCACCCAGGTGACTGACCCTTGTCTGTGAACTGCCTAAGGGGGCATTGTGACATCATAAATCTGCACTGGTCACCCAGGTGAAAGACCCTTGTCTGTGATCTGCCTAAGGAGGCATTGTGACATCATAACTCTGCACTCGTTACCCAGGTGACAGACCCTTGTCTGTGATCTGCCCAAGGGGGAATTGTGACATCATAACTCTGCACGAGGCACCCAGGTGACAGAACCTTGTCTTTGATCTGCCTAAGGGGGCATTGTGACATCAAAACACTGCACCCGTCGCCCATGTGTCATTCCCTTGAATGTGATCTGCCTAAGGGGGCATTGAGACATCATAAATCTGCACTGGTCCCCAGGTGACAGACCCTTGTCTTTGATCTGCCTAAGTGGGCATTGTGACATCATAACTCTGCATTGGTCACCGAGGTGACAGTCCCTTGTCTTTGATCTGCCTTTGTGGGCATTGTGACATCTTAACTCTGCACTTGTCACCCAGGAGACAGACCCTTGTTTGTGATCTGCCTAAGGGGGCGTTGTGACATCATAACTCTGCATTGGTCACCGAGGTGACAGTCCCTTGTCTTTGATCTGCCTATGTGGGCATTGTGACATCTTAACTCTGCACTTGTCACCCAGGAGACAGACCGTTGTTTGTGATCTGCCTAAGGGGGCGTTGTGACATCATAACTCTCCACGCGTCTCCCAGGTGTCAGAACCTTGTCTGTGATATGCGTAAGGGGGCATTGTGACATCATATCTCAGCACGGGTCACCCAGGTGACAGGCCCTAGAATGTGATCTGCCTAAGGTGGCGTTGAGACATCATAACTCTGCACTGGTCCCCAGATGACAAACCCTTTTCTTTGATCTGCCTAAGGGGGCATTGTGACATCATAACTCTGCATTGGTCACCGAGGTGACAGACCCTTGTCTTTGATCTGCCTAAGGGGGCATTATGACATCATAACTCTGCTCGTGTCACCCATGTGACAGGCCCTAAAATGTGATCTGCCTAAGGTGGCATTGAGACATCATAACTCTGCACTGGTCCCCAGATGACAGACCCTTTTCTTTGATCTGCCTAAGGGGGCATTGTGACATCATAACTCTGCATTGGTCACCGAGGTGACAGACCCTTGTTTGTGATCTGCCTAAGGGGGCATTGTGACATCATATCTCTGCACGTGTCTCCCATGTGTCAGGCCGTTGAAAGTGATCTGCTTAAGGGGTCATTGTGACATCATAAGTCTACAATGGGCACCCAGGTGAAAGGCCCTTGCCTGTGATCTGCCTAAGGGGGCATTGTGACTTCATAACTGTGCACTGGTCACCCAGGTGAAAGACCCTTGTCTGTGATCTGCCTAAGGGGGCATTGTGATATCATAACTCTGGAATTGTCACCCAGGGGAGAGACCATTTTCTGTGATCGGCCTAATGAGGTATTGTGACATCATAACTCTGTACTGGTCTCCCTGGTGACAGAACCTTGTCTGCTATCTGCCTAAGGGGGCATTGTGACATCATAACTATGCACTGGTTACCCAGGTGACCGACCCTTGTCTGTGATCTGCCTAAGGGGGAATTGTGACCTCATTACTCGCCACTAATCACCCAGGCGACAGACCCTTGCCTGTGATCTGCCTAAGTGGGCATTCTGACATCATAACCCTGCACTGGTCACCCAGGTGACAGACTCTTCCCTGTGATCTACCTAAGTGGGCGTTGTTGCATCACAACTCTTCACTAGTCACCGTGGTGACAGACCCTTGTCTGTGATCTGCCTAAGAGGGCATTGCGAAATCAAAACTGTGCACTGGTTACCCAGGTGACGTAACCTTCTCTGTGATCTGCCTAAGGGGTCATTGTGACATCATAACTGTGCACTGGTAACCCAAGTGACGTACCCTTGACTGTAATCTGCCTAAGGTGGCATTGTGACATCACAACTCTGCACTGGTGACCCAAGTGTGAGACCCTTATCTGTGATCTCCATAAGGGGGAATTGTGACATCATACTTCTGCATGGGTCACCCAGGTGACAGTCCCTTGTCTGTGATCAACCAAAAGGTGCGTTGCGACATCGTAATTCTGCACGGGTCACCCTGGAGACAGACCCTTGTATTTTATCTTCTTAAGTTGTCATTGTGACATCATAACTCTACACGGGTCACCCAGGTGACTGACCCTTGTCTTTGATCTTCTTAAGTGGTCATTGTGACATCATAACCCTGTACGGGTCACCCAGGTGGCTGACCCTTGTCTTTGATCTGCCTAAGGGTTCATTTGGACATCAAAACTCGGAACTGGTCACCCAGGTGACAGAACATTGTCTGCGTTCCGCCAAAGTAGGCATTGTGACATCATAACTCTGCACTTGTCCCCCAGGTGACAGAACCTTCTCTGTGATCTGCTTAAGGGGGCATTGTGACACCATTACTCTCCACTGGTAACCCAGGTGACAGAACCTTGACTCTGAACGGTCTAATGGGGGCATTGTGACATCATAACTATGCATTGGTCACAAAGTTGACAGACCATTGTATTTGATCTGCCGAAGGGGGCGTTGTGACATCATAAATCTGCCCATGTCCCCCATGTGACAGACCCTTGTCTGTGATCTGTTAAGGGGCATTGTGACACCATAACTCTGCACTGGACACCGCAGTTACAGACCCTTATGTATGATTTGCCTAAGGGGGCTTTGTGACATCATAACTCTGCACTGGTCACCCAGGTGACAGACCCTTGTCTGTGATCTGCCTAAGGGGGCATTGTGACATCATAACTCTGCAAGGGTCACCCAGGTGACAGAAACTTGTCTGTGATCTGCCTAAGGAGGCATTGTGACATCACAACTCTGCAATGGTCACACACGTGTCAAACCCATTTCTGTGATCAGCCTAATGGGGTATTGTGACATCATAACTCTGCACTGGTCAGCCAGGTTACAGACCCTTGTCCACGATCTGCCTAAGGGGGCATCGTGACATCATAACTCTGCACTGGTTACCCAGGTGACTGACCCTTGTCTTTGATATGCCTAAGGGGCCTTGTGACCTCATAACTCGCCACTCGTCACCCAGTTGACAGACCATTTACTGTGATCTGACTAAGGGGGCATTGTTGCGTCATAACTCTTCACTAGTCACCGAGGTGACAAACCCTTGTCTGTGATCTGCCTAAGAGGGCATTGTGACATCATAACTGTGCACTGGTAACCCAGGTGATGTACCCTTGTCTGTGATGTGCCTAAGGGGGCATTGTGACATCATAACTGTGCACTGGTAACCCAGGTGACTTACCCTTGACTGTGATCTGCCTAAGGTGGCATTGTGACATCACAACTCTGCACTGGTCACCCAAGTGACAGACCCTTGTCTGTGATCTGCCAAAGTGTGCATTGTTACATCATAATTCTGCACGGGTCAACCTGCCGACATACCCTCGTCTTTGCTCTTAAGTGGTCCTTGTGACAACATAACTCTGCACGGGTCACCCACGTGAGAAACCCTTGTCCGTGATCTGTCAAAGGGGGCATTGTGACATCATAACTCTGCACTGGTCACCCAGGTGACAGACCCTTGTCTGTGTTCTGCCTAAGGGTGCATTGTGACATCATAACTCTGCGTGGGTCACCCTGGTGACAAACCATTGTCTTTGATCTGCTTAAGTGGTCCTTGTGACATCACAACTCTACACTGGTCACCCAGGTGACAGACCCTTGTCTGTGATCTGCCTAAGTGTGCATTGTGACATCATAACTCTGCACTGGTCACCCAGGTGACAGACCCTTGTCTTTGATCTGCCTAAGTGGGTATTTTGACATCATAACTCAGCACTGGTCACCAAGGTGACAGACGCTTGTCTTTATCTGTCTCAGGTGGCACTGTTACATCATAACTCTGCACGGATCAAGCAGGTGACAGACCCTTGTCTGTGATCTGCCCAAGAGGCCATTGTGACATCACAATTCTGCACTGGTCACCGTGGTGACAGACCCTTTTCTGTGATCTGCCTAAGGGACCATTGTGACATCATAACACTGCACTGGTCACCGAGGTGAAAGACCCTTGTCTGTGATCTGCCTAAGGGGGCATTGTGACATCATAACTCTGCACTGGTAACCCAGGTGACAGACCCTTGTCTGTGATCTGCCTAAGTGGGCATTGTGACATCATAACTCTGCGCTGGTGACCCAGGTGACAGGTCCTTGTCTGTGATCTGCCTAAGGGGGCATTGTGACATCATAATTCTGCATGGTCACCCAGGTTACAGAGCCTTGTCTGTGATCTGCCTAAGGTGGCATTGTGACATCATAACACTCCACGGTAACCAAGGTGACAGACCCCTGTCTTTGATCTGCCTAAGGGGATATTGTGACATCATAACTCTGCATGGGACACCCAGGTGACACACCCTTGTCTGTGATCTGCCGAAGTCGGCATTGTGACATCACAGCCCTGCACTGGTCACACAGGTGACAGACCCTTGTCTTTGATCTGCCTAAGGGGGCATTGTGACATCATAACTCTGCACGGGTCACCCAGGTGACAGACCCTTGTCTGTGATGTGCCTAAGGTGGCATTGTGACATCATAACTCTGCACTGCTCACCCAGGTGACAGACCCTTGTCTGTGTTCTCCCTAAGGGGACATTGTGACATCATAACACTGCACTGGTCACCCCGGTGACAGACCATTGTCTGTGATCTGCCTAAGGGGTCATTGTGATGCCATAACCCTGCACTGGAACCCCAGGTGAGAGACCCTTGTCTGTAAACTGCCTAACGGGGCATTGTGACATTATAAGTCTGCACTAGTCATGCAGGTGACAGACCCTAGTCTGTGATATGCCTAATGGGGCATTGTGACATCATAACACTACACTGTTAGCCCGGGTGACAGACCCCTGTCTGTGAACTGCCTAAGGGATCATTGTGACATCATAACTCTGCACTCGTGACCCAGGTGACAGACCCTTGTCTGTGATCTGCCCAAGGGGGAATTGTGACATCATAACTCTGCACGAGGCACCCAGGTGGCAGACCCTTGTCTGTGATCTGCCTAAGGGGGCATTGTGACATCAAAACACTGCACCCGTCGCCCATGTGACAGGCCCTTGAATGTGATCTGCCTAAGGGGGCATTGAGACATCATAAATCTGCACTGGTCCCCAGGTGACAGACCCTTGTCTTTGATCTGCCTGAGTGGGCATTGTGACATCATAATTCTGCATTGGTCACCGAGGTGACAGTCCCTTGTCTTTGATCTGCCTATGTGGGCATTGTGACATCTTAACTCTGCACTTGTCACCCAGGAGACTGACCCTTGTTTGTGATCTGCCTAAGGGGGCGTTGTGACATCATAACTCTCCACGAGTCTCCCAGGTGTCAGAACCTTGTCTGTGATATGCGTAAGGGGGCATTGTGACGTCATATCTCAGCACGGGTCACCCAGGTGACAGACCCTTGTGTCTGATATTCCAAAGTGTGCATTGTGACATCATAACTCTGCACTGGTCACACAGGTGACAGACCCTTGTCTGTGATCTGCCTAAGGGGCATTGTGACATCATAACTATGCACGGGTCACCCAGGTGACAGACCCTTCTCTGTTATCTGCATAAGGGGGCAATATGACATCATAACTCTGTACTGGCAACCCAGGTGTCAGACCCTTGTCTGTGATCTGCCTCAGGGGGCATTGTGACAACATAACACTGCACAGGTCACCCTGGTGTGAGACCGTTGTCTGTGATCTGCCTGAGGGTGCATTGTGACATCATAACTCTGCACTGGTCACCCAGGTGACAGGCGCTTGTCTGTGATCTGCCTAAGTGGGCATTGTGACATCATAACTCTGCACTGGTCACCCAAGTGACAGTCCCATGACTGTGATCTGCCTAAGGGGGCATTGTGACATCATAACTCTTCAGTGATCACCCAGTTGACAGGCCCTTGTCTGTTATCTGCCTAAGGGGTCATTGTGACATCATAAGTCTCCACTGGTTTCCCAGGTGACAGGCCATTGTCCGTGATCTGCCTAAGGGGGCATTGAGACATCATAATCCTGCAGTGGTCACCCAAGTGACAGGCCCTTGTCTGTGATCTCCCTAAGGTGGCATTGTGACTTCATTACTCTGCACTGGTCTCAAAAGTGACGTTCGCTTGTTTTTAACCTGCCTAAGGAGGCATTGTGACATCATAACTCTCCACTGGTCACCCAGGTGACAGGCCCTTGACTGTGGTCTGCCTAAGGGGGCATTGTGACATCATAAATCTGCACTTGAAACCCAGGTTACAGACCATTGTCTGTGATCTGCCTAAGGGGCCATTGTGACATCATATCTCTGCATTGGTCACCAAGGTGACAGACCATTGTCTGTGATCTGCCTAAGGGGGCGTTGTGACATCATAAATCTGCACTGGTCAGCCTGGTGACAGACCCTTCTCTGTGAACTGCCTAAGGGGGCATTGTGACATCATAACTCTGCACTGGTCCCCCAGGACACAGACCCTTGTCTGTGATCTGTCTAAGGGGGCATTGTGACAACCTAACTCTGCACTGGTCACCCAGGTTACAGGGCCTTGTCTGTGATCTGCCTAAGTGGGCATTGTGAATTCATAACCCTGCACTGGTCACCCACGTGACAGGCCCTTGTTTGTAATCTGCCTAAGGGGACACTGAGACATCATAACTCTACACTGGGCACCCAGATGGCAGGCCCTTGTCAGTGATCTGCCTGAAGGGGCATTGTGACATCATAACTCTGCACTTCGCACCCAGGTGACAGACCCTTGTCTGTGAACTGCCTAAGGGGGCATTGTGGCATTATAATTCTTAACGGGGCACCCAGGTGACAGGCCCTTGTCTGTTATCTGCCTAAGGGGGCATTGTGACATCATAACTCTACACGGGGTACCCAGGTGACAGACCCTTGTCTGTTATCTGCCTAAGGGGGCATTGTGACATCATAAATCTGCACGTGTCACGCACGTGACAGGCCCCTGAAAGTGATCGCTTAAGGAGTCACTGTGACATCATAATTCTGCACTGGTCACCCAGGTGACAGACCGCTGTCTCTGATCTGCCAAAGGGGGCATTGTGACAGCAGAAGTCTGCACTGGACACCCAGTGACAGGCCGTTGTCTGTGATCTGCCTAATGGGGCATTGTGACTTCATAACTCTGCACTGGACACCCAGGTGAAAGACCCTTGTCTGTGATCTGCCTAAGAGGGCATTGTGACATCATAACTGTGCACTGGTTACCCAGGTGACGTACCCTTGTCTGTGATGTGCCTAAGGGGGTATTGTGACATCACAACTGAGCACTGGTAACCCAGGTGACGTACCCTTGACTGTAATCTGCCTTAGGTGGCATTGTGACATCACAACTCTGCACTGGTCTCCCAGCTGACAGACCCTTGTCTGTGAACTGCCTATGGGGGCATTGTGACTTCATAACTCTGCACTGGTCACCCAGGTGACAGACCCTTGTCTGTGATCTGCCTTAGGGGGCATTTTGACATCATAACTCTGCACTGGTCTCCCAGGTGACAGGCCCTTGTCTGTGATCTGCCTAAGGTGGCATTTTGACATCATAACTCTGCAGTGGACACCCAGGTGACAGATCCCTGTCTTTGATCTGCCTAAGGGGGCATTGTGATATCAAAACTCTGCACGGGGTACCCAGGTGACAGGCCCTTGAATGTGATCCGCCTAAGGGGTCATTGTGACATCATAACTCTGCATTGGTCACCCAGGTGACAGACCCCTCTCTGTGATCTGCCTAATGGAGCATTGTGACATCATAAGCATGCACTGTGCCCCCAGGTGACAGGCCTTTGTCTGTGATCTGCCTAAGTGGGAATTGTGACTTCATAACTCTGCACTCTTCACCCAGGTGAGAGACCCTTGTCTGTGATCTGCCTTGCGGGGCATTGTGACATTATAACCCTGCACTGCTCACCCTGGTGACAGACCCTTGTCTGTTATCTGCCTAAAGGGGCATTGTGACATCATAACTCTGCGCTGGACACACAGGTGACAGACCCTTGTCTGTGATCCTCCTAACGGGGCATTGTGACATCATAACTCTGCACTGGTCACGCAGGTGAGGGACCCTTGTCTGTGAACTGCCTAAGGGGGCATAGTGACACCATAACTCTGCATTGGTCACCATTTTGACAGACCATTGTCTTTGATCTGCCTAAGGGGGCGTTGTGACATCATAACTCTGCACGGGTCACCCAGGTGACAGACCCTTGTCTGAGAACTGCCTAAGGGGGCATTGTGACATTATAAAACCGGACGGGTCAGCAAAGTGACAGACCGTTGTCTTTGATCTGCCTAAGGGGGCATTATGACATCATAACTCTGCACGGGTCACCCAGGTGACAGACCCCTGTCTGTGATCTGCCTAAGGGGGCATTGTGACATCATAACTCTGCATGGGTCACCCAGGTGACAGACCCCTGTCTGTGAGCTGCCTAACGGGGCATTGTGACATCATAACTCTCCGTTGGTCACCCAGGTGACAGACCCTTCTCTGTGAACTGCCTAAGGGGGCATTGTGACATCATAAGTCTGCACTGGGCACCCAGGTGACAGGCCTTTGTCTGTGATCTGCCTAAGGGGGAATTGTGACTTCATAACTCTGCACTCGTCACCCAGGTGAGAGACTCTTGTCTGTGATCTGCCTAGGGGTGCATTGTGATATTATAACCCTGCACTGCTCACCCTGGTGACAGAACCCTGTCTGTTATCTGCCTAAGGAGGCATTGTGACATCATAACTCTGCACGGGTCACCCAGGTGACAGACCGTTGTCTGTGATATGCCTAAGGTGGCATTCTGACATCATAACTCTGCACTGGTCACGCAGGTAACAGACCCTTGTCTGTGATCTGCCTAACGGGGCATTGTGACATCATAACTCTGTATTGGAAACCAAGGTGAGAGACCATTCTCTGTGATATGCCTAAAGGGGCGTTGTGACATCATAACTCGGCTCGGGGTACCCAGGTGAGAGACCCTTGTCTGTTATCTGCCTAAGGGGACATTGTGACATCATAACTCTGCACGTGTCACCCACGTGACAGGCCGTTGAAAGAGACCTGCTTAAGGGGTCATTGTGACATTATAACTCTGCACTGGTCACCCAGGTGACTGACCCTTGTCTGTGAACTGCCTGAGGGGCATTGTGACATCATAATTCTGCACTAGTCACCCAGGTGACAGACCCTTGTCTGTGAACTGCCTAAGGGGACATTGTGGCATTATAACTCTGCACTGGTCACCAAGGTTACAGACCGTTGTCTTTGATCTGCTAAGGGGGCATTGTGACATCATAACTCTACTCGGGGTACCCAGGTGACAGACCCTTGTCTATTATCTGCCTAAGGAGGCATTGTGACATCATAAATCTGCACGTGTCACCCGCGTGACAGGCCCTTGAAAGTGATCGCTTAAGGGTTCATTGTGACATCATAACTTTGCACTGGTCACCCAGGTGACAGACCCTTGTCTGTGAACTGCCTAAGGGGATATTGTGGCATTATAACTCTTCACTGGTCACCAAGGTGACACACCGTTGCCTTTGATCTGCCTAAGTGGGCATTGTGACATCATAAGTCTGCACTGGACACCCAGGTGCCAGGCCGTTGTCTGTGATCTGCCTAAGGGGGCATTGTGACTTCATAACTCTGCACTGGTCACCCAGGTGAAAGACCCTGGTCTGTGATCTGCCTAAGGGGGCATTGTGACTTCACAACTCTGCACTGGTCACCCAGGTGAAAGACCCTGGTCTGTGATCTGCCTAAGAGGGCATTGTGACATCATAACTGTGCACTGGTAACCCAGGTGACGTACCCTTGTCTGTGATGTGCCTAAGGGGGCATTGTGACATCATAACTGAGCACTGGTCTCCCAGCTGACAGACCCTTGTCTGTGAACTGCCTATGGGGGCATTGTGACTTCATAACTCTGCACTGGTCACCCAGGTGACAGACCCTTGTCTGTGATCTGCCTTAGGGGGCATTTTGACATCATAACTCTGCACTGGTCTCCCAGGTGACAGGCCCTTGTCTGTGATCTGCCTAAGGTGGCATTTTGACATCATAACTCTGCAGTGGACACCCAGGTGACAGATCCCTGTCTTTGATCTGCCTAAGGGGGCATTGTGATATCAAAACTCTGCACGGGGTACCCAGGTGACAGGCCCTTGAATGTGATCCGCCTAAGGGGTCATTGTGACATCATAACTCTGCATTGGTCACCCAGGTGACAGACCCCTCTCTGTGATCTGCCTAATGGAGCATTGTGACATCATAAGCATGCACTGTGCCCCCAGGTGACAGGCCTTTGTCTGTGATCTGCCTAAGTGGGAATTGTGACTTCATAACTCTGCACTCTTCACCCAGGTGAGAGACCCTTGTCTGTGATCTGCCTTGCGGGGCATTGTGACATTATAACCCTGCACTGCTCACCCTGGTGACAGACCCTTGTCTGTTATCTGCCTAAAGGGGCATTGTGACATCATAACTCTGCGCTGGACACACAGGTGACAGACCCTTGTCTGTGATCCTCCTAACGGGGCATTGTGACATCATAACTCTGCACTGGTCACGCAGGTGAGGGACCCTTGTCTGTGAACTGCCTAAGGGGGCATAGTGACACCATAACTCTGCATTGGTCACCATTTTGACAGACCATTGTCTTTGATCTGCCTAAGGGGGCGTTGTGACATCATAACTCTGCACGGGTCACCCAGGTGACAGACCCTTGTCTGAGAACTGCCTAAGGGGGCATTGTGACATTATAAAACCGGACGGGTCAGCAAAGTGACAGACCGTTGTCTTTGATCTGCCTAAGGGGGCATTATGACATCATAACTCTGCACGGGTCACCCAGGTGACAGACCCCTGTCTGTGATCTGCCTAAGGGGGCATTGTGACATCATAACTCTGCATGGGTCACCCAGGTGACAGACCCCTGTCTGTGAGCTGCCTAACGGGGCATTGTGACATCATAACTCTCCGTTGGTCACCCAGGTGACAGACCCTTCTCTGTGAACTGCCTAAGGGGGCATTGTGACATCATAAGTCTGCACTGGGCACCCAGGTGACAGGCCTTTGTCTGTGATCTGCCTAAGGGGGAATTGTGACTTCATAACTCTGCACTCGTCACCCAGGTGAGAGACTCTTGTCTGTGATCTGCCTAGGGGTGCATTGTGATATTATAACCCTGCACTGCTCACCCTGGTGACAGAACCCTGTCTGTTATCTGCCTAAGGAGGCATTGTGACATCATAACTCTGCACGGGTCACCCAGGTGACAGACCGTTGTCTGTGATATGCCTAAGGTGGCATTCTGACATCATAACTCTGCACTGGTCACGCAGGTAACAGACCCTTGTCTGTGATCTGCCTAACGGGGCATTGTGACATCATAACTCTGTATTGGAAACCAAGGTGAGAGACCATTCTCTGTGATATGCCTAAAGGGGCGTTGTGACATCATAACTCGGCTCGGGGTACCCAGGTGAGAGACCCTTGTCTGTTATCTGCCTAAGGGGACATTGTGACATCATAACTCTGCACGTGTCACCCACGTGACAGGCCGTTGAAAGAGACCTGCTTAAGGGGTCATTGTGACATTATAACTCTGCACTGGTCACCCAGGTGACTGACCCTTGTCTGTGAACTGCCTGAGGGGCATTGTGACATCATAATTCTGCACTAGTCACCCAGGTGACAGACCCTTGTCTGTGAACTGCCTAAGGGGACATTGTGGCATTATAACTCTGCACTGGTCACCAAGGTTACAGACCGTTGTCTTTGATCTGCTAAGGGGGCATTGTGACATCATAACTCTACTCGGGGTACCCAGGTGACAGACCCTTGTCTATTATCTGCCTAAGGAGGCATTGTGACATCATAAATCTGCACGTGTCACCCGCGTGACAGGCCCTTGAAAGTGATCGCTTAAGGGTTCATTGTGACATCATAACTTTGCACTGGTCACCCAGGTGACAGACCCTTGTCTGTGAACTGCCTAAGGGGATATTGTGGCATTATAACTCTTCACTGGTCACCAAGGTGACACACCGTTGCCTTTGATCTGCCTAAGTGGGCATTGTGACATCATAAGTCTGCACTGGACACCCAGGTGCCAGGCCGTTGTCTGTGATCTGCCTAAGGGGGCATTGTGACTTCATAACTCTGCACTGGTCACCCAGGTGAAAGACCCTGGTCTGTGATCTGCCTAAGGGGGCATTGTGACTTCACAACTCTGCACTGGTCACCCAGGTGAAAGACCCTGGTCTGTGATCTGCCTAAGAGGGCATTGTGACATCATAACTGTGCACTGGTAACCCAGGTGACGTACCCTTGTCTGTGATGTGCCTAAGGGGGCATTGTGACATCATAACTGAGCACTGGTCTCCCAGCTGACAGACCCTTGTCTGTGAACTGCCTATGGGGGCATTGTGACTTCATAACTCTGCACTGGTCACCCAGGTGACAGACCCTTGTCTGTGATCTGCCTTAGGGGGCATTTTGACATCATAACTCTGCACTGGTCTCCCAGGTGACAGGCCCTTGTCTGTGATCTGCCTAAGGTGGCATTTTGACATCATAACTCTGCAGTGGACACCCAGGTGACAGATCCCTGTCTTTGATCTGCCTAAGGGGGCATTGTGATATCAAAACTCTGCACGGGGTACCCAGGTGACAGGCCCTTGAATGTGATCCGCCTAAGGGGTCATTGTGACATCATAACTCTGCATTGGTCACCCAGGTGACAGACCCCTCTCTGTGATCTGCCTAATGGAGCATTGTGACATCATAAGCATGCACTGTGCCCCCAGGTGACAGGCCTTTGTCTGTGATCTGCCTAAGTGGGAATTGTGACTTCATAACTCTGCACTCTTCACCCAGGTGAGAGACCCTTGTCTGTGATCTGCCTTGCGGGGCATTGTGACATTATAACCCTGCACTGCTCACCCTGGTGACAGACCCTTGTCTGTTATCTGCCTAAAGGGGCATTGTGACATCATAACTCTGCGCTGGACACACAGGTGACAGACCCTTGTCTGTGATCCTCCTAACGGGGCATTGTGACATCATAACTCTGCACTGGTCACGCAGGTGAGGGACCCTTGTCTGTGAACTGCCTAAGGGGGCATAGTGACACCATAACTCTGCATTGGTCACCATTTTGACAGACCATTGTCTTTGATCTGCCTAAGGGGGCGTTGTGACATCATAACTCTGCACGGGTCACCCAGGTGACAGACCCTTGTCTGAGAACTGCCTAAGGGGGCATTGTGACATTATAAAACCGGACGGGTCAGCAAAGTGACAGACCGTTGTCTTTGATCTGCCTAAGGGGGCATTATGACATCATAACTCTGCACGGGTCACCCAGGTGACAGACCCCTGTCTGTGATCTGCCTAAGGGGGCATTGTGACATCATAACTCTGCATGGGTCACCCAGGTGACAGACCCCTGTCTGTGAGCTGCCTAACGGGGCATTGTGACATCATAACTCTCCGTTGGTCACCCAGGTGACAGACCCTTCTCTGTGAACTGCCTAAGGGGGCATTGTGACATCATAAGTCTGCACTGGGCACCCAGGTGACAGGCCTTTGTCTGTGATCTGCCTAAGGGGGAATTGTGACTTCATAACTCTGCACTCGTCACCCAGGTGAGAGACTCTTGTCTGTGATCTGCCTAGGGGTGCATTGTGATATTATAACCCTGCACTGCTCACCCTGGTGACAGAACCCTGTCTGTTATCTGCCTAAGGAGGCATTGTGACATCATAACTCTGCACGGGTCACCCAGGTGACAGACCGTTGTCTGTGATATGCCTAAGGTGGCATTCTGACATCATAACTCTGCACTGGTCACGCAGGTAACAGACCCTTGTCTGTGATCTGCCTAACGGGGCATTGTGACATCATAACTCTGTATTGGAAACCAAGGTGAGAGACCATTCTCTGTGATATGCCTAAAGGGGCGTTGTGACATCATAACTCGGCTCGGGGTACCCAGGTGAGAGACCCTTGTCTGTTATCTGCCTAAGGGGACATTGTGACATCATAACTCTGCACGTGTCACCCACGTGACAGGCCGTTGAAAGAGACCTGCTTAAGGGGTCATTGTGACATTATAACTCTGCACTGGTCACCCAGGTGACTGACCCTTGTCTGTGAACTGCCTGAGGGGCATTGTGACATCATAATTCTGCACTAGTCACCCAGGTGACAGACCCTTGTCTGTGAACTGCCTAAGGGGACATTGTGGCATTATAACTCTGCACTGGTCACCAAGGTTACAGACCGTTGTCTTTGATCTGCTAAGGGGGCATTGTGACATCATAACTCTACTCGGGGTACCCAGGTGACAGACCCTTGTCTATTATCTGCCTAAGGAGGCATTGTGACATCATAAATCTGCACGTGTCACCCGCGTGACAGGCCCTTGAAAGTGATCGCTTAAGGGTTCATTGTGACATCATAACTTTGCACTGGTCACCCAGGTGACAGACCCTTGTCTGTGAACTGCCTAAGGGGATATTGTGGCATTATAACTCTTCACTGGTCACCAAGGTGACACACCGTTGCCTTTGATCTGCCTAAGTGGGCATTGTGACATCATAAGTCTGCACTGGACACCCAGGTGCCAGGCCGTTGTCTGTGATCTGCCTAAGGGGGCATTGTGACTTCATAACTCTGCACTGGTCACCCAGGTGAAAGACCCTGGTCTGTGATCTGCCTAAGGGGGCATTGTGACTTCACAACTCTGCACTGGTCACCCAGGTGAAAGACCCTGGTCTGTGATCTGCCTAAGAGGGCATTGTGACATCATAACTGTGCACTGGTAACCCAGGTGACGTACCCTTGTCTGTGATGTGCCTAAGGGGGCATTGTGACATCATAACTGAGCACTGGTAACCCAGGTGACGTACCCTTGACTGTGATCTGCCTTAGGTGGCATTGTGACATCACAACTCTGCACTGGTCTCCCAAGTAACAGACCCTTCCCTGTGAACTACCTAAGGGGGCATTGTGACATCATAACTCTGCACTGGTCACCCAGGTGACAGACCCTTGTCTGTGATCTGCCTAAGGTGGCATTGGGACATCATAACTCTGCACTGGTCTCCCAGTTGACAGGCCCTTGTCTGTGATCTGCCTAAGGGGACATTTAGACATCATAACTCTGCAATGGACTCTCAGGTGACAGATCCTTGTCTTTGATCTGCCTAAGGGGGCATTGTGACATCATAACTCTGCACTGGTCAGCCAGGTGACAGACCCTTGTCTTTGATCTGTCTAAAGGGGCATTGTTACATCATAACTCTGCACGGGGCACCCAGGTGACAGACTCTTGTCTGTGATCTGCCTGAGGGAGCGTTGTGACATCATAACTCTGTTCGAGTCACCCGTGTGACAGGCCCTTGAATGTGATCTGCCTAAGGGGTCATTGTGACATCATAACTCTGCACTGGTCACCCAGGTCACAGACCCCTCTCTGTGATCTGCCCAATGGAGCATTGTGACATCATAAGTCTGCACTGTGCCTCCAGGTGACAGGCCTTTGTCTGTGATCTGCCTAAGTGGGAATTGTGACTTCATAACTCTGCACTCATCACCCAGGTGAGAGACCCTTGTCTGTGATCTGCCTAGCGGGGCATTGTGACATTATAACCCTGCACTGCTCACCCTGGTGGCAGACCCTTGCCTGGTATCTGCCTAAAGGGGCATTGTGACATCATAACTCTGCGCTGGACACACAGGTGACAGACCCTTGACTGTGATCCTCCTAACGGGGCATTGTGACATCATAACTCTGTATTGGTCACCAAGTTGACAGACCATTGTCTTTGATCTGCCTAAGGGGTCGTTGTGACATCATAAATCTGCCCTGTTCACCCAGGTGACAAACCCTTGTCTGAGAACTGCCTAAGGGGGCATTGTGACATTATTACACCGCATGGGTCCGCAAAGTGAGAGACCCTTGTCTGTGGTCTGCCTAAGGGGGCATTGTGACATCATAACTCTGCATTGGTCACCCAGGTGACAGACCCTTCGCTGTGATCTGCCTAAGGGGGCATTGTGACTTCATAAGTCTGCACTGGGCACCCAGGTGACAGGCCTTTGTCTGTGATCTGCCTAAGGGGGAATTGTGACTTCACAACTCTGCACTCGTCACCAAGGTGAGAGACTCTTGTCTGTGATCTGCCTAGGGGGGATTGGGACATTATAAACCTGCACTGCTCACGCTGGTGACAGACCCTTGTCTGTTATCTGCCTAAGGAGGCATTGTGACATCATAACCCTGCACTGGTCACCCAGGTGACAGACCCCTGTCTGTGAACTGCCTAAGGGTTCATTGTGCCATTATAACTCTACACTGGTCACCCGGGTGACAGACCCTTGACTTTGATCTGCCTAAGGGGGCATTGTGACATCATAACTCGGCACGGGGTACCCAGGTGACAGACCCTTGTCTGTTATGTGCCTAAGGGGGCATTGTGACATCATGACTCTGCACTGGTCACCCACGTGACAGGCCCCTGTTTGTAATCTGCCTAAGGGGGCATTCTGAATCCATAACTCTGCACTGGTCACCCACGTGATAGGCCTTTGCTTTTAATCTGCCTAAGGGGACATTGTGACATCATAACTTTACACTGGGCACACAGATGGCAGGCCCTTTTCTGTGATCTGCCTGAAGGGGCATTGTGACATCATAACTCTGCACTTGGCACCCAGGTGACAGACCCTTGTCTGTGAACTGCCTAAGGCGGCATTGTGGCATTATAATTCTGCATGGGGCACCCAGGTGACAGGCCCTTGTCTGTTATCTGCCTAAGGGGGCATTGTGACATCATAAACCTGCAAGTTGAACCCAGGTGACAGACCCTTGTCTGTGATCTTCCTAAGGGTTCATTGTGACATCATAACTCTGCACTGGTCACAAAGGTGACAGACCGTTGTCTGTGATCTGCCTAAGGGGGCATTGTGACAGCATAAGTCTGCACTGGACACCCAGTGACAGGCCCCTGTTTGTGATCTGCCTAACGGGGCATTGTGACTTCATAACTCTGCACTGGTCACCCAGGTGAGAGACCCTTGTCTGTGATCTGCCTAAGAGGGCATTGTGACATCATAACTGAAAACTGGTAACCCAGGTGACGTACCCTTGTCTGTGATGTGCCTTAGGTGGCATTGTGACATCACAACTCTGCACTGGTTTCCCAGGTGACAGACCCTTGTCTGTGAACTGCCTAAGGGGGCATTGTGACATCATAATTCTGCACTGTTCACCCAGGTGACAGACCCTTGTCTGTGATCTGCCTAAGGGGGCATTGTGACATCATAACTCTGCACTGGTCACCCAGGTGACAGGTCTTTGTCTGTGATCTGCCAAAGGGGACATTTTGACATCATAACTCTGCAATGGACACCCAGGTGACAGATCCCTGTCTTTGATCTGCCTAAGGGGGCATTGTGACATCATAACTCTGCACTGGGCACCCACATGACAGGCCCTTGTCTGTGATCTGCCTAAAGGGGCATTGTGATATTATTACTCTGCACTTGGAACCCAGGTCACAGGCCCCTTTCTGTGATCTGCCTAAGAGGGTATTGTGACATCATAACTCTGCACTCGTCTCCCAGGAGTCAGACCCTTGTCTGTGATATGCGTAAGGTGGCATTGTGACATCATATCTCAGCACGGGTCACCCAGGTGACAGACCCTTGTCTCTGATCTGCCTAAGTGTGCATTGTGACATCATAACTCTGCACTGGTCACACAGGTGACAGACCCTTGTCTGTGATCCGCCTAAGGGGTATTGTGACCTCATAACTGTGCACAGGTCACCAAGGTGACAGACCCTTGTCTGTGACCTGCTGAAGGGCACAATATGACATCATAACTCTGTACTGTTCGCCCAGCTGTCAGACCCTTGTCTGTGATCTGCCTCAGGGGGCATTGTGACATCATAACACTGCACGGGTCACCCTGGTGACAGACCCTTGTCTGTGATCTTCCTGTGTGGGCATTGTGACATCATAACTCTGCACTGGTCACCCAGTTGACAGCCGCTTGTCTGTGATCTGCCTAAGTGGGCAGATCATAACTCTTCACTGGCCATAACACTTCAGTGACATCATAACTCTTCACTGGTCACCGAGGTGACAGGCCCATGACTGTGATCTGCCTAAGGGGGCATTTTGACATCATAACCCTGCACTGATCTCCCTGTTGACAGGCACTAGTTTGTTACCTGCCTAAGGGGGCATTGTGACATCATAACTCTACACTGGTCACCCAGGTGACAGGCCATTGTGTGTGATCTGCCTAATGGGGCATTGTGACATCATATCTCTGCACTGGTCTCCCAGGTGACAGGCCCTTGTCTGTGATCTCCCTAAGGTGGCTTTGTGACTTCATAACTCTGCACTGGTCACCCACGTGACAGGCCCTTGTTTGTAACCTGCCTAAGGAGGCATTGTGACATCACAACTCTGCAATGGTCTCACAGGTGACAGACCCTTTTCTGTGATCTGCCTAAGGGGGCATTGTGACATCACAACTCTGCACTGGTTACCCAGGTGACAGACCCTTGTCTGTGATCTGCTTAAAAGGGCATTGTGACATCATAACTCTGCAATGTTCACACGGCTGTCAGACCCATTTCTGTGATCGGCCTAATAGGGTTTTGTGACATCATAACTCTGCAGTGGTCAGCCAGGTTACAGACCCTTGCCCACTATCTGCCTCAGGGGGCATTGTGACATCATAACTCTGCACTGGTTACCCAGGTGACCGACCCTTGTCTGTGATCTGCCTAAGGGGGCATTGTGACCTCATAACTCGCCACTCATCACACAGGTGACAGACCCTTTGCAGTGATCTGCCTAAGGGGGCATTGTTGCATCATAACTCTTCACTAGTCACCGAGGTGACAGACCCTTGTCTGTGATCTGCCTAAGAGCGCATTGTGACATCATAACTGTGCACTGGTAACCCAGTTGATGTACCCTTGACTGTGATCTGCCTAAGGTGGCATTGTGACATCACAACACTGCACGGGGCTCCCAGGTGACAGACCCTTGTCTGTTGTCTGCCTAAGGGGGCATTGTGACATCATAACCCTGCACTGGTCACCCAGGTGACAGACCCCTGTCTGTGAACTGCCTAAGGGTTCATTGTGCCATTATAACTCTACACTGGTCACCCGGGTGACAGACCCTTGACTTTGATCTGCCTAAGGGGGCATTGTGACATCATAACTCGGCACGGGGTACCCAGGTGACAGACCCTTGTCTGTTATGTGCCTAAGGGGGCATTGTGACATCATGACTCTGCACTGGTCACCCACGTGACAGGCCCCTGTTTGTAATCTGCCTAAGGGGGCATTCTGAATCCATAACTCTGCACTGGTCACCCACGTGATAGGCCTTTGCTTTTAATCTGCCTAAGGGGACATTGTGACATCATAACTTTACACTGGGCACACAGATGGCAGGCCCTTTTCTGTGATCTGCCTGAAGGGGCATTGTGACATCATAACTCTGCACTTGGCACCCAGGTGACAGACCCTTGTCTGTGAACTGCCTAAGGCGGCATTGTGGCATTATAATTCTGCATGGGGCACCCAGGTGACAGGCCCTTGTCTGTTATCTGCCTAAGGGGGCATTGTGACATCATAAACCTGCAAGTTGAACCCAGGTGACAGACCCTTGTCTGTGATCTTCCTAAGGGTTCATTGTGACATCATAACTCTGCACTGGTCACAAAGGTGACAGACCGTTGTCTGTGATCTGCCTAAGGGGGCATTGTGACAGCATAAGTCTGCACTGGACACCCAGTGACAGGCCCCTGTTTGTGATCTGCCTAACGGGGCATTGTGACTTCATAACTCTGCACTGGTCACCCAGGTGAGAGACCCTTGTCTGTGATCTGCCTAAGAGGGCATTGTGACATCATAACTGAAAACTGGTAACCCAGGTGACGTACCCTTGTCTGTGATGTGCCTTAGGTGGCATTGTGACATCACAACTCTGCACTGGTTTCCCAGGTGACAGACCCTTGTCTGTGAACTGCCTAAGGGGGCATTGTGACATCATAATTCTGCACTGTTCACCCAGGTGACAGACCCTTGTCTGTGATCTGCCTAAGGGGGCATTGTGACATCATAACTCTGCACTGGTCACCCAGGTGACAGGTCTTTGTCTGTGATCTGCCAAAGGGGACATTTTGACATCATAACTCTGCAATGGACACCCAGGTGACAGATCCCTGTCTTTGATCTGCCTAAGGGGGCATTGTGACATCATAACTCTGCACTGGGCACCCACATGACAGGCCCTTGTCTGTGATCTGCCTAAAGGGGCATTGTGATATTATTACTCTGCACTTGGAACCCAGGTCACAGGCCCCTTTCTGTGATCTGCCTAAGAGGGTATTGTGACATCATAACTCTGCACTCGTCTCCCAGGAGTCAGACCCTTGTCTGTGATATGCGTAAGGTGGCATTGTGACATCATATCTCAGCACGGGTCACCCAGGTGACAGACCCTTGTCTCTGATCTGCCTAAGTGTGCATTGTGACATCATAACTCTGCACTGGTCACACAGGTGACAGACCCTTGTCTGTGATCCGCCTAAGGGGTATTGTGACCTCATAACTGTGCACAGGTCACCAAGGTGACAGACCCTTGTCTGTGACCTGCTGAAGGGCACAATATGACATCATAACTCTGTACTGTTCGCCCAGCTGTCAGACCCTTGTCTGTGATCTGCCTCAGGGGGCATTGTGACATCATAACACTGCACGGGTCACCCTGGTGACAGACCCTTGTCTGTGATCTTCCTGTGTGGGCATTGTGACATCATAACTCTGCACTGGTCACCCAGTTGACAGCCGCTTGTCTGTGATCTGCCTAAGTGGGCAGATCATAACTCTTCACTGGCCATAACACTTCAGTGACATCATAACTCTTCACTGGTCACCGAGGTGACAGGCCCATGACTGTGATCTGCCTAAGGGGGCATTTTGACATCATAACCCTGCACTGATCTCCCTGTTGACAGGCACTAGTTTGTTACCTGCCTAAGGGGGCATTGTGACATCATAACTCTACACTGGTCACCCAGGTGACAGGCCATTGTGTGTGATCTGCCTAATGGGGCATTGTGACATCATATCTCTGCACTGGTCTCCCAGGTGACAGGCCCTTGTCTGTGATCTCCCTAAGGTGGCTTTGTGACTTCATAACTCTGCACTGGTCACCCACGTGACAGGCCCTTGTTTGTAACCTGCCTAAGGAGGCATTGTGACATCACAACTCTGCAATGGTCTCACAGGTGACAGACCCTTTTCTGTGATCTGCCTAAGGGGGCATTGTGACATCACAACTCTGCACTGGTTACCCAGGTGACAGACCCTTGTCTGTGATCTGCTTAAAAGGGCATTGTGACATCATAACTCTGCAATGTTCACACGGCTGTCAGACCCATTTCTGTGATCGGCCTAATAGGGTTTTGTGACATCATAACTCTGCAGTGGTCAGCCAGGTTACAGACCCTTGCCCACTATCTGCCTCAGGGGGCATTGTGACATCATAACTCTGCACTGGTTACCCAGGTGACCGACCCTTGTCTGTGATCTGCCTAAGGGGGCATTGTGACCTCATAACTCGCCACTCATCACACAGGTGACAGACCCTTTGCAGTGATCTGCCTAAGGGGGCATTGTTGCATCATAACTCTTCACTAGTCACCGAGGTGACAGACCCTTGTCTGTGATCTGCCTAAGAGCGCATTGTGACATCATAACTGTGCACTGGTAACCCAGTTGATGTACCCTTGACTGTGATCTGCCTAAGGTGGCATTGTGACATCACAACACTGCACGGGGCTCCCAGGTGACAGACCCTTGTCTGTTGTCTGCCTAAGGGGGCATTGTGACATCATAACCCTGCACTGGTCACCCAGGTGACAGACCCCTGTCTGTGAACTGCCTAAGGGTTCATTGTGCCATTATAACTCTACACTGGTCACCCGGGTGACAGACCCTTGACTTTGATCTGCCTAAGGGGGCATTGTGACATCATAACTCGGCACGGGGTACCCAGGTGACAGACCCTTGTCTGTTATGTGCCTAAGGGGGCATTGTGACATCATGACTCTGCACTGGTCACCCACGTGACAGGCCCCTGTTTGTAATCTGCCTAAGGGGGCATTCTGAATCCATAACTCTGCACTGGTCACCCACGTGATAGGCCTTTGCTTTTAATCTGCCTAAGGGGACATTGTGACATCATAACTTTACACTGGGCACACAGATGGCAGGCCCTTTTCTGTGATCTGCCTGAAGGGGCATTGTGACATCATAACTCTGCACTTGGCACCCAGGTGACAGACCCTTGTCTGTGAACTGCCTAAGGCGGCATTGTGGCATTATAATTCTGCATGGGGCACCCAGGTGACAGGCCCTTGTCTGTTATCTGCCTAAGGGGGCATTGTGACATCATAAACCTGCAAGTTGAACCCAGGTGACAGACCCTTGTCTGTGATCTTCCTAAGGGTTCATTGTGACATCATAACTCTGCACTGGTCACAAAGGTGACAGACCGTTGTCTGTGATCTGCCTAAGGGGGCATTGTGACAGCATAAGTCTGCACTGGACACCCAGTGACAGGCCCCTGTTTGTGATCTGCCTAACGGGGCATTGTGACTTCATAACTCTGCACTGGTCACCCAGGTGAGAGACCCTTGTCTGTGATCTGCCTAAGAGGGCATTGTGACATCATAACTGAAAACTGGTAACCCAGGTGACGTACCCTTGTCTGTGATGTGCCTTAGGTGGCATTGTGACATCACAACTCTGCACTGGTTTCCCAGGTGACAGACCCTTGTCTGTGAACTGCCTAAGGGGGCATTGTGACATCATAATTCTGCACTGTTCACCCAGGTGACAGACCCTTGTCTGTGATCTGCCTAAGGGGGCATTGTGACATCATAACTCTGCACTGGTCACCCAGGTGACAGGTCTTTGTCTGTGATCTGCCAAAGGGGACATTTTGACATCATAACTCTGCAATGGACACCCAGGTGACAGATCCCTGTCTTTGATCTGCCTAAGGGGGCATTGTGACATCATAACTCTGCACTGGGCACCCACATGACAGGCCCTTGTCTGTGATCTGCCTAAAGGGGCATTGTGATATTATTACTCTGCACTTGGAACCCAGGTCACAGGCCCCTTTCTGTGATCTGCCTAAGAGGGTATTGTGACATCATAACTCTGCACTCGTCTCCCAGGAGTCAGACCCTTGTCTGTGATATGCGTAAGGTGGCATTGTGACATCATATCTCAGCACGGGTCACCCAGGTGACAGACCCTTGTCTCTGATCTGCCTAAGTGTGCATTGTGACATCATAACTCTGCACTGGTCACACAGGTGACAGACCCTTGTCTGTGATCCGCCTAAGGGGTATTGTGACCTCATAACTGTGCACAGGTCACCAAGGTGACAGACCCTTGTCTGTGACCTGCTGAAGGGCACAATATGACATCATAACTCTGTACTGTTCGCCCAGCTGTCAGACCCTTGTCTGTGATCTGCCTCAGGGGGCATTGTGACATCATAACACTGCACGGGTCACCCTGGTGACAGACCCTTGTCTGTGATCTTCCTGTGTGGGCATTGTGACATCATAACTCTGCACTGGTCACCCAGTTGACAGCCGCTTGTCTGTGATCTGCCTAAGTGGGCAGATCATAACTCTTCACTGGCCATAACACTTCAGTGACATCATAACTCTTCACTGGTCACCGAGGTGACAGGCCCATGACTGTGATCTGCCTAAGGGGGCATTTTGACATCATAACCCTGCACTGATCTCCCTGTTGACAGGCACTAGTTTGTTACCTGCCTAAGGGGGCATTGTGACATCATAACTCTACACTGGTCACCCAGGTGACAGGCCATTGTGTGTGATCTGCCTAATGGGGCATTGTGACATCATATCTCTGCACTGGTCTCCCAGGTGACAGGCCCTTGTCTGTGATCTCCCTAAGGTGGCTTTGTGACTTCATAACTCTGCACTGGTCACCCACGTGACA
This sequence comes from Gorilla gorilla gorilla, assembly GCF_029281585.2. Lineage (NCBI taxonomy): Eukaryota > Metazoa > Chordata > Mammalia > Primates > Hominidae > Gorilla > Gorilla gorilla. The sequence goes on along the minus strand of NC_073241.2, from coordinate 30,319,419 downwards.
GGCCCTTGTTTGTAACCTGCCTAAGGAGGCATTGTGACATCACAACTCTGCAATGGTCTCACAGGTGACAGACCCTTTTCTGTGATCTGCCTAAGGGGGCATTGTGACATCACAACTCTGCACTGGTTACCCAGGTGACAGACCCTTGTCTGTGATCTGCTTAAAAGGGCATTGTGACATCATAACTCTGCAATGTTCACACGGCTGTCAGACCCATTTCTGTGATCGGCCTAATAGGGTTTTGTGACATCATAACTCTGCAGTGGTCAGCCAGGTTACAGACCCTTGCCCACTATCTGCCTCAGGGGGCATTGTGACATCATAACTCTGCACTGGTTACCCAGGTGACCGACCCTTGTCTGTGATCTGCCTAAGGGGGCATTGTGACCTCATAACTCGCCACTCATCACACAGGTGACAGACCCTTTGCAGTGATCTGCCTAAGGGGGCATTGTTGCATCATAACTCTTCACTAGTCACCGAGGTGACAGACCCTTGTCTGTGATCTGCCTAAGAGCGCATTGTGACATCATAACTGTGCACTGGTAACCCAGTTGATGTACCCTTGACTGTGATCTGCCTAAGGTGGCATTGTGACATCACAACACTGCACGGGGCTCCCAGGTGACAGACCCTTGTCTGTTGTCTGCCTAAGGGGGCATTGTGACATCATAACTCTGCACGTGTCACCCAAGTGACAGGCCCTTGAAAGTGATCTGCTTAAGGGGTCACTGTGACATCATAACTCTGCACTGGTCACTCAGGTGACAGACCCTTGTCTGTGATCTGCCTAAGGGGGCATTGTGACATCATAAGTCTCCACTGGGCACCCAGGTGACAGGCCCTTGTCTTTGATCTGCCTAAGGGGGCATTGTGACTACATAACCCTGCACTGGTCACCCAGGTGAAAGACCCTTGTCTGTGATCTGCCTAAGGGGGCATTGTGACATCACCACTCTGCAATGGTCACACAGGTGACAGACCCTTTTCTGTGATTGGCCCAATGGGGTATTGGGACATCATAACTCTGCCCTGGTCAGCCTGGTTACAGACCCTTGTCCACTATCTGCCTAAGGGGGCATTGTGACATCATAACCCTGCACTGGTTACCCAGGTGACCGACCCTTGTCTGTGAGCTGCCTAAGGGGGCATTGTTGTCTCATAACTCGCCACTCGTCACCCAGGTGACAGACCATTTTCTGTGATCTGCCTAAGGGGGCATTGTTGCATCATAACTCTTCACTAGTCTCCGAGGTGACAGACCTTTGTCTGTGATCTGCCTAAGAGGGAATTGTGACATCATAACTGTGCACTGGTAACCCAGGTGACGTACCCTTGTCTGTGATGTGCCTAAGGGGGCATTGTGACATCATAACTGTGCACTGGTAACCCAGGTGACATACCCTTGACTGTGATCTCCCTAAGGTGGCATTGTGACATCACAACTCTGCACTTGTCACCCAGGTGACAGACCATTGTCTGTGATCTGCATAAGGGGGCATTGTGACATATAAGTCTGAACGGGTCACCCAGGTGGCAGAACCTTGTCTGTGAACTGCCAAAGGGTGCATTGTGACATCATAATTCTGCACGGGTCTCCCTGGTGACATACCCTTGTCTTTGATATTCTTAAGTGGTCATTGTGACATCATAACTCTGCAATGGTCACCCAGGTGGCAGACCCTTGTCTGTGATCTGCTTAATGGGGCATTGTGACGTCATAACTCTACACTGGGCACCCAGGTGACAGACCCTTGTCTATGATCTGCCTAAGGGGGCATTGTGACATCATAACTGTTCACTGGTCAGCAAGGTGACAGACCATTGTCTGTGATATGCCTTAGGAGGCAATGTGACATCATAACTCTGCACTGGGCTCCCTGGTGACAGACCCTTGTCTGTGATCTGCCTAAGGGGGCATTGTGACACCATAACTCTGCACTGTTCACCCTTGTGACAGACCCTTATCCATCATCTCCCAAACGCGGAATTGTGACTTCATAACTCAGCACTGGGCACGCAGGTGACAGACCCTTGTCGGTGATCTGCCTAAGGGGGTATTGTGACATCGTAAGTCTGCACTGGGCACCCAGGTGACAGGTCCTTTTCTGTGATCTGCCTAAGGGGGCATTGTGACATCATAACACTGCTATGGTCACCCAGGTGGCAGACCCTTGTCTGTGATCTGCTTAATGGGGCATTGTGACGTCATAACTCTACACTGGTCACCCAGGTGACATACCCTTGTCTGTGATCTGCCTAAGGGGGCATTGTGACATCATAACTGATCACTGGTCAGCAAGGTGACAGACCATTGTCTGTGATATGCCTTAGGAGGCAATGTGACATCATAATTCTACACTTGGCTCACTGTAGACAGACCCTTGTCTGTGATCTGCCTAATGGGGCATTGTGACATCATAACTCTGCACTGTTCACCCTGGTGAGAGACCCTTATCCGTCACCTGCCTAACGTGCCATTGAGACTTCATAACTCAGCACTGGTCACGCAGGTGACAGACACTTGCCAGTGATCTGCCTAAGGGGGCATTGTGACATCGTAAGTCTGCACCTTGCACCCAGGTGACAGGTCCTTTTCTGTGATCTACCTAAGGGGGCATTGTGACATCATAATTCTGCTCTGGTCACCCAGGTGACAGACCCTTTTCTGTGATCTGCCTAATGGGGCATTGTGACATCATAACTCTGCACTGTTCAACCTGGTGACAAACCCTTCTCCGTCATCTGCCTAATGCAGAATTGTGACTTCATAACTCTGCACTGGTCACCCAGGTGACAGACCCTTGTCTGTGATCTGCCTAAGGGGTCACTGTGACATCTAAATTCTGCACTGGTCACCCAGGTGACAGACCCTTGTCTGTGATCTGCCTAAGGGGGCATTGTGACATTTTAACTCTTCATTGGTCACCCAGGTGAGAGACCCTTGTCTGTGATCTGCCTATGGTCGCATTGTTGCATCTTAACTCTGCGCTGGTCACCCAGGTGACAGACCCTTGTCTGTGATCCGCCTAAGGTGGCATTGTGCCATTAAAACAGTGCACTGGTCACCCAGGTGACTGACCCTTGTCTGTGAACTGCCTAAGGGGGCATTGTGACATCATAAATCTGCACTGGTCACCCAGGTGAAACACCCTTGTCTGTGATCTGCCTAAGGAGGCATTGTGACATCATAATTCTGCACTAGTCACCCAGGTGACAGACCCTTGTCTGTGAACTGCCTAAGGGGACATTGTGGCATTATAACTCTGCACTGGTCACCAAGGTTACAGACCGTTGTCTTTGATCTGCCTAAGGGGGCATTGTGACATCATAACTCTACTCGGGGTACCCAGGTGACAGACCCTTGTCTATTATCTGCCTAAGGAGGCATTGTGACATCATAAATCTGCACGTGTCACCCATGTGACAGGCCCTTGAAAGTGATCGCTTAAGGTTTCATTGTGACATCATAACTTTGCACTGGTCACCCAGGTGACAGACCCTTGTCTGTGAACTGCCTAAGGGGACATTGTGGCATTATAACTCTTCACTGGTCACCAAGGTGACACACCGTTGCCTTTGATCTGCCTAAGGGGGCATTGTCACATCATAAGTCTGCACTGGGCACCCAGGTGACAGGCCTTTGTCTGTGATCTGCCTAAGGGGGAATTGTGACTTCATAACTCTGCACTCGTCACCCTGGTGAGAGACTCTTGTCTGTGGTTTGCCTAGGGGTGCATTGTGACATTATAACCCTGCACTGCTCACCCTGGTGACAGACCCCTGTCTGTTATCTGGCTAAGGAGGCATTGTGACATCATAACTCTGCACGGGTCACCCAGGTGACAGACCGTTGTCTGTGATCTGCCTAAGGTGGCATTCTGACATCATAACTCTGCACTGGTCACGCAGGTAACAGACCCTTGTCTGTGATCTGCCTAAGGGGGCATTGTGACATCATAACTCTGTATTGGAAACCAAGGTGAGAGACCATTCTCTGTGATATGCCTAAAGGGGCATTGTGACATCATAACTCGGCTCGGGGTAACCAGGTGAGAGACCCTTGTCTGTTATCTGCCTAAGGGGACATTGTGACATCATAACTCTGCACGTGTCACCCACATGACAGGACGTTGAAGGAGACCTGCTTAAGGGGTCATTGTGACATTATAATTCTGCACTGGTCACCCAGGTGACTGACCCTTGTCTGTGAACTGCCTAAGGGGGCATTGTGACATCATAAATCTGCACTGGTCACCCAGGTGAAAGACCCTTGTCTGTGATCTGCCCAAGGGGGAATTGTGACATCATAACTCTGCACGAGGCACCCAGGTGACAGAACCTTGTCTATTATCTGCCTAAGGGGGCATTGTGACATCAAAACACTGCACCCGTCGCCCATGTGTCATTCCCTTGAATGTGATCTGCCTAAGGGAGCATTGAGACATCATAAATCTGCACTGGTCCCCAGGTGACAGACCCATGTCTTTGATCTGCCTAAGTGGGCATTGTGACATCATAACTCTGCATTGGTCACCGAGGTGACAGACCATTGTCTGTGATCTGCCTAAGGGGGCATTTTGACATCATAACTCTGCTCGAGTCACCCATGGGACAGGCCCTTGAATGTGATCTGCCTAAAGGGGAATTGTGACATCACACTCTACACTCATCAGCCAGGTGACAGACCCTTGTCTTTGATCTTTCTAAGGTGGCATTGTGACTTAATAACTGTGCACTGGTCACCCAGGTGACAGGCCCTTTTCTGTGATCTGCCTAAGGTGGTATTGTGACATCACAACTCTGCACTGGTCACCTAGGTGACAGACCCTTGTCTGTGAACTGCCTAAGGGGGCATTGTGACATCATAACTCCCCACTGGTCACCCAGGTGAGAGACCCTTGTCTGTGATCTGCATAAGGGGGCATTGTGACATAATAACCCTGCACGGGTTACTCAAGTGACAGACCCTTGTCTGTGATCTGCCAAAGGGTGTATTGTGACATCATAATTCTGCACGGGTCACTCTGGTGCTATACCCTTGTCTTTGATCTTCTTAAGTTGTCATTGTGACATCATAACTCTGCACTGGTCACCCAGGTGAAAGACCCTTGTCTGTGATCTGCCTAAGGGGACATTGTAACATCATAACTCTGCACATGTCACCCAGGTGACTGACCCTTGTCTGTGATCTGCCTAAGGGGGCATTGTGACATCGTAACACTGCACTGGTAACCCAGGTGACAGACCCCTGTCTGTGAACTCCCTAAGGGGTCATTGTGACATCATAACTCCGCACAGGTCACCCAGGTGACAGACCCTGGTCTGCGATCTGCCCAAGGGGTCATTGTGACATCATACCTCTGCACGATTCACCCAGGTGGCAGACCCTTGACTTTGATCTGCCTAAGGGGGCATTGTGACATCATAAATCTGCACTGGTCACCGTTTTGACAGACTCTTGTCTGGGATCTCCCTAAGGGCGCATTGTCACATCATAACTCTGCACATGTCACCCAGGTGACAGAGCCTTGTGTGTGATCTGCCTAAGGAGGCATTGTGACATCACAACTCTGCAATGGTCTCACAGGTGACAGACCCTTTTCTGTGATCTGCCTAAGGGGGCATTGTGACATCACAACTCTGCACTGGTTACCCAGGTGACAGACCCTTGTCTGTGATCTGCCTAAGAGGGCATTGTGACATCATAACTCTGCAATGGTCACACAGGTGTCAGACCCATTTCTGTGATCGGCCTAATAGGGTTTTGTGACATCATAACTCTGCAGTGGTCAGCCAGGTTACAGACCCTTTTCCACTATCTGCCTCAGGGGGCATTGTGACATCATAACTCTGCACTGGTTACCCAGGTGACCGACCCTTGTCTGTGATCTGCCTAATTGGGCATTGTGACCTCATAACTCTGCAATGGTCACACACGTGTCAGACCCATTTCTGTGATCGGCCTAATAGGGTTTTGTGACATCATAACTCTGCAGTGGTCAGTCAGGTTACAGACCCTTGTCCACTATCTGCCTCAGGGGGCATTGTGACATCATAACTCTACACTGGTCACCCAGGTGACAGGCCATTGTGTGTGATCTGCCTAATGGGGCATTGTGACATCATATCTCTGCACTGGTCTCCCAGGTGACAGGCCCTTGTCTGTGATCTCCCTAAGGTGGCTTTGTGACTTCATAACTCTGCACTGGTCACCCACGTGACAGGCCCTTGTTTGTAACCTGCCTAAGGAGGCATTGTTACATCACAACTCTGCAATGGTCTCACAGGTGACAGACCCTTTTCTGTGATCTGCCTAAGGGGGCATTGTGACATCACAACTCTGCACTGGTTACCCAGGTGACAGACCCTTGTCTGTGATCTGCTTAAAAGGGCATTGTGACTTCACAACTCTGCACTGGTCACCCAGGTGAAAGACCCTGGTCTGTGATCTGCCTAAGAGGGCATTGTGACATCATAACTGTGCACTGGTAACCCAGGTGACGTACCCTTGTCTGTGATGTGCCTAAGGGGGCATTGTGACATCATAACTGAGCACTGGTAACCCAGGTGACGTACCCTTGACTGTGATCTGCCTTAGGTGGCATTGTGACATCACAACTCTGCACTGGTCTCCCAAGTAACAGACCCTTCCCTGTGAACTACCTAAGGGGGCATTGTGACATCATAACTCTGCACTGGTCACCCAGGTGACAGACCCTTGTCTGTGATCTGCCTAAGGTGGCATTGGGACATCATAACTCTGCACTGGTCTCCCAGTTGACAGGCCCTTGTCTGTGATCTGCCTAAGGGGACATTTAGACATCATAACTCTGCAATGGACTCTCAGGTGACAGATCCTTGTCTTTGATCTGCCTAAGGGGGCATTGTGACATCATAACTCTGCACTGGTCAGCCAGGTGACAGACCCTTGTCTTTGATCTGTCTAAAGGGGCATTGTTACATCATAACTCTGCACGGGGCACCCAGGTGACAGACTCTTGTCTGTGATCTGCCTGAGGGAGCGTTGTGACATCATAACTCTGTTCGAGTCACCCGTGTGACAGGCCCTTGAATGTGATCTGCCTAAGGGGTCATTGTGACATCATAACTCTGCACTGGTCACCCAGGTCACAGACCCCTCTCTGTGATCTGCCCAATGGAGCATTGTGACATCATAAGTCTGCACTGTGCCTCCAGGTGACAGGCCTTTGTCTGTGATCTGCCTAAGTGGGAATTGTGACTTCATAACTCTGCACTCATCACCCAGGTGAGAGACCCTTGTCTGTGATCTGCCTAGCGGGGCATTGTGACATTATAACCCTGCACTGCTCACCCTGGTGGCAGACCCTTGCCTGGTATCTGCCTAAAGGGGCATTGTGACATCATAACTCTGCGCTGGACACACAGGTGACAGACCCTTGACTGTGATCCTCCTAACGGGGCATTGTGACATCATAACTCTGTATTGGTCACCAAGTTGACAGACCATTGTCTTTGATCTGCCTAAGGGGTCGTTGTGACATCATAAATCTGCCCTGTTCACCCAGGTGACAAACCCTTGTCTGAGAACTGCCTAAGGGGGCATTGTGACATTATTACACCGCATGGGTCCGCAAAGTGAGAGACCCTTGTCTGTGGTCTGCCTAAGGGGGCATTGTGACATCATAACTCTGCATTGGTCACCCAGGTGACAGACCCTTCGCTGTGATCTGCCTAAGGGGGCATTGTGACTTCATAAGTCTGCACTGGGCACCCAGGTGACAGGCCTTTGTCTGTGATCTGCCTAAGGGGGAATTGTGACTTCACAACTCTGCACTCGTCACCAAGGTGAGAGACTCTTGTCTGTGATCTGCCTAGGGGGGATTGGGACATTATAAACCTGCACTGCTCACGCTGGTGACAGACCCTTGTCTGTTATCTGCCTAAGGAGGCATTGTGACATCATAACCCTGCACTGGTCACCCAGGTGACAGACCCCTGTCTGTGAACTGCCTAAGGGTTCATTGTGCCATTATAACTCTACACTGGTCACCCGGGTGACAGACCCTTGACTTTGATCTGCCTAAGGGGGCATTGTGACATCATAACTCGGCACGGGGTACCCAGGTGACAGACCCTTGTCTGTTATGTGCCTAAGGGGGCATTGTGACATCATGACTCTGCACTGGTCACCCACGTGACAGGCCCCTGTTTGTAATCTGCCTAAGGGGGCATTCTGAATCCATAACTCTGCACTGGTCACCCACGTGATAGGCCTTTGCTTTTAATCTGCCTAAGGGGACATTGTGACATCATAACTTTACACTGGGCACACAGATGGCAGGCCCTTTTCTGTGATCTGCCTGAAGGGGCATTGTGACATCATAACTCTGCACTTGGCACCCAGGTGACAGACCCTTGTCTGTGAACTGCCTAAGGCGGCATTGTGGCATTATAATTCTGCATGGGGCACCCAGGTGACAGGCCCTTGTCTGTTATCTGCCTAAGGGGGCATTGTGACATCATAAACCTGCAAGTTGAACCCAGGTGACAGACCCTTGTCTGTGATCTTCCTAAGGGTTCATTGTGACATCATAACTCTGCACTGGTCACAAAGGTGACAGACCGTTGTCTGTGATCTGCCTAAGGGGGCATTGTGACAGCATAAGTCTGCACTGGACACCCAGTGACAGGCCCCTGTCTGTGATCTGCCTAACGGGGCATTGTGACTTCATAACTCTGCACTGGTCACCCAGGTGAGAGACCCTTGTCTGTGATCTGCCTAAGAGGGCATTGTGACATCATAACTGAAAACTGGTAACCCAGGTGACGTACCCTTGTCTGTGATGTGCCTTAGGTGGCATTGTGACATCACAACTCTGCACTGGTTTCCCAGGTGACAGACCCTTGTCTGTGAACTGCCTAAGGGGGCATTGTGACATCATAATTCTGCACTGTTCACCCAGGTGACAGACCCTTGTCTGTGATCTGCCTAAGGGGGCATTGTGACATCATAACTCTGCACTGGTCACCCAGGTGACAGGTCTTTGTCTGTGATCTGCCAAAGGGGACATTTTGACATCATAACTCTGCAATGGACACCCAGGTGACAGATCCCTGTCTTTGATCTGCCTAAGGGGGCATTGTGACATCATAACTCTGCACTGGGCACCCACATGACAGGCCCTTGTCTGTGATCTGCCTAAAGGGGCATTGTGATATTATTACTCTGCACTTGGAACCCAGGTCACAGGCCCCTTTCTGTGATCTGCCTAAGAGGGTATTGTGACATCATAACTCTGCACTCGTCTCCCAGGAGTCAGACCCTTGTCTGTGATATGCGTAAGGTGGCATTGTGACATCATATCTCAGCACGGGTCACCCAGGTGACAGACCCTTGTCTCTGATCTGCCTAAGTGTGCATTGTGACATCATAACTCTGCACTGGTCACACAGGTGACAGACCCTTGTCTGTGATCCGCCTAAGGGGTATTGTGACCTCATAACTGTGCACAGGTCACCAAGGTGACAGACCCTTGTCTGTGACCTGCTGAAGGGCACAATATGACATCATAACTCTGTACTGTTCGCCCAGCTGTCAGACCCTTGTCTGTGATCTGCCTCAGGGGGCATTGTGACATCATAACACTGCACGGGTCACCCTGGTGACAGACCCTTGTCTGTGATCTTCCTGTGTGGGCATTGTGACATCATAACTCTGCACTGGTCACCCAGTTGACAGCCGCTTGTCTGTGATCTGCCTAAGTGGGCAGATCATAACTCTTCACTGGCCATAACACTTCAGTGACATCATAACTCTTCACTGGTCACCGAGGTGACAGGCCCATGACTGTGATCTGCCTAAGGGGGCATTTTGACATCATAACCCTGCACTGATCTCCCTGTTGACAGGCACTAGTTTGTTACCTGCCTAAGGGGGCATTGTGACATCATAACTCTACACTGGTCACCCAGGTGACAGGCCATTGTGTGTGATCTGCCTAATGGGGCATTGTGACATCATATCTCTGCACTGGTCTCCCAGGTGACAGGCCCTTGTCTGTGATCTCCCTAAGGTGGCTTTGTGACTTCATAACTCTGCACTGGTCACCCACGTGACAGGCCCTTGTTTGTAACCTGCCTAAGGAGGCATTGTGACATCACAACTCTGCAATGGTCTCACAGGTGACAGACCCTTTTCTGTGATCTGCCTAAGGGGGCATTGTGACATCACAACTCTGCACTGGTTACCCAGGTGACAGACCCTTGTCTGTGATCTGCTTAAAAGGGCATTGTGACATCATAACTCTGCAATGTTCACACGGCTGTCAGACCCATTTCTGTGATCGGCCTAATAGGGTTTTGTGACATCATAACTCTGCAGTGGTCAGCCAGGTTACAGACCCTTGCCCACTATCTGCCTCAGGGGGCATTGTGACATCATAACTCTGCACTGGTTACCCAGGTGACCGACCCTTGTCTGTGATCTGCCTAAGGGGGCATTGTGACCTCATAACTCGCCACTCATCACACAGGTGACAGACCCTTTGCAGTGATCTGCCTAAGGGGGCATTGTTGCATCATAACTCTTCACTAGTCACCGAGGTGACAGACCCTTGTCTGTGATCTGCCTAAGAGCGCATTGTGACATCATAACTGTGCACTGGTAACCCAGTTGATGTACCCTTGACTGTGATCTGCCTAAGGTGGCATTGTGACATCACAACACTGCACGGGGCTCCCAGGTGACAGACCCTTGTCTGTTGTCTGCCTAAGGGGGCATTGTGACATCATAACTCTGCACGTGTCACCCAAGTGACAGGCCCTTGAAAGTGATCTGCTTAAGGGGTCACTGTGACATCATAACTCTGCACTGGTCACTCAGGTGACAGACCCTTGTCTGTGATCTGCCTAAGGGGGCATTGTGACATCATAAGTCTCCACTGGGCACCCAGGTGACAGGCCCTTGTCTTTGATCTGCCTAAGGGGGCATTGTGACTACATAACCCTGCACTGGTCACCCAGGTGAAAGACCCTTGTCTGTGATCTGCCTAAGGGGGCATTGTGACATCACCACTCTGCAATGGTCACACAGGTGACAGACCCTTTTCTGTGATTGGCCCAATGGGGTATTGGGACATCATAACTCTGCCCTGGTCAGCCTGGTTACAGACCCTTGTCCACTATCTGCCTAAGGGGGCATTGTGACATCATAACCCTGCACTGGTTACCCAGGTGACCGACCCTTGTCTGTGAGCTGCCTAAGGGGGCATTGTTGTCTCATAACTCGCCACTCGTCACCCAGGTGACAGACCATTTTCTGTGATCTGCCTAAGGGGGCATTGTTGCATCATAACTCTTCACTAGTCTCCGAGGTGACAGACCTTTGTCTGTGATCTGCCTAAGAGGGAATTGTGACATCATAACTGTGCACTGGTAACCCAGGTGACGTACCCTTGTCTGTGATGTGCCTAAGGGGGCATTGTGACATCATAACTGTGCACTGGTAACCCAGGTGACATACCCTTGACTGTGATCTCCCTAAGGTGGCATTGTGACATCACAACTCTGCACTTGTCACCCAGGTGACAGACCATTGTCTGTGATCTGCATAAGGGGGCATTGTGACATATAAGTCTGAACGGGTCACCCAGGTGGCAGAACCTTGTCTGTGAACTGCCAAAGGGTGCATTGTGACATCATAATTCTGCACGGGTCTCCCTGGTGACATACCCTTGTCTTTGATATTCTTAAGTGGTCATTGTGACATCATAACTCTGCAATGGTCACCCAGGTGGCAGACCCTTGTCTGTGATCTGCTTAATGGGGCATTGTGACGTCATAACTCTACACTGGGCACCCAGGTGACAGACCCTTGTCTATGATCTGCCTAAGGGGGCATTGTGACATCATAACTGTTCACTGGTCAGCAAGGTGACAGACCATTGTCTGTGATATGCCTTAGGAGGCAATGTGACATCATAACTCTGCACTGGGCTCCCTGGTGACAGACCCTTGTCTGTGATCTGCCTAAGGGGGCATTGTGACACCATAACTCTGCACTGTTCACCCTTGTGACAGACCCTTATCCATCATCTCCCAAACGCGGAATTGTGACTTCATAACTCAGCACTGGGCACGCAGGTGACAGACCCTTGTCGGTGATCTGCCTAAGGGGGTATTGTGACATCGTAAGTCTGCACTGGGCACCCAGGTGACAGGTCCTTTTCTGTGATCTGCCTAAGGGGGCATTGTGACATCATAACACTGCTATGGTCACCCAGGTGGCAGACCCTTGTCTGTGATCTGCTTAATGGGGCATTGTGACGTCATAACCCTACACTGGGCACCCAGGTGACATACCCTTGTCTGTGATCTGCCTAAGGGGGCATTGTGACATCATAACTGATCACTGGTCAGCAAGGTGACAGACCATTGTCTGTGATATGCCTTAGGAGGCAATGTGACATCATAATTCTACACTTGGCTCACTGTAGACAGACCCTTGTCTGTGATCTGCCTAATGGGGCATTGTGACATCATAACTCTGCACTGTTCACCCTGGTGACAGACCCTTATCCGTCACCTGCCTAACGTGCAATTGAGACTTCATAACTCAGCACTGGTCACGCAGGTGACAGACACTTGCCAGTGATCTGCCTAAGGGGGCATTGTGACATCGTAAGTCTGCACCTTGCACCCAGGTGACAGGTCCTTTTCTGTGATCTACCTAAGGGGGCATTGTGACATCATAATTCTGCTCTGGTCACCCAGGTGACAGACCCTTTTCTGTGATCTGCCTAATGGGGCATTGTGACATCATAACTCTGCACTGTTCAACCTGGTGACAAACCCTTCTCCGTCATCTGCCTAATGCAGAATTGTGACTTCATAACTCTGCACTGGTCACCCAGGTGACAGACCCTTGTCTGTGATCTGCCTAAGGGGTCACTGTGACATCTAAATTCTGCACTGGTCACCCAGGTGACAGACCCTTGTCTGTGATCTGCCTAAGGGGGCATTGTGACATTTTAACTCTTCATTGGTCACCCAGGTGAGAGACCCTTGTCTGTGATCTGCCTATGGTCGCATTGTTGCATCTTAACTCTGCGCTGGTCACCCAGGTGACAGACCCTTGTCTGTGATCCGCCTAAGGTGGCATTGTGCCATTAAAACAGTGCACTGGTCACCCAGGTGACTGACCCTTGTCTGTGAACTGCCTAAGGGGGCATTGTGACATCATAAATCTGCACTGGTCACCCAGGTGAAACACCCTTGTCTGTGATCTGCCTAAGGAGGCATTGTGACATCATAATTCTGCACTAGTCACCCAGGTGACAGACCCTTGTCTGTGAACTGCCTAAGGGGACATTGTGGCATTATAACTCTGCACTGGTCACCAAGGTTACAGACCGTTGTCTTTGATCTGCCTAAGGGGGCATTGTGACATCATAACTCTACTCGGGGTACCCAGGTGACAGACCCTTGTCTATTATCTGCCTAAGGAGGCATTGTGACATCATAAATCTGCACGTGTCACCCATGTGACAGGCCCTTGAAAGTGATCGCTTAAGGTTTCATTGTGACATCATAACTTTGCACTGGTCACCCAGGTGACAGACCCTTGTCTGTGAACTGCCTAAGGGGACATTGTGGCATTATAACTCTTCACTGGTCACCAAGGTGACACACCGTTGCCTTTGATCTGCCTAAGGGGGCATTGTCACATCATAAGTCTGCACTGGGCACCCAGGTGACAGGCCTTTGTCTGTGATCTGCCTAAGGGGGAATTGTGACTTCATAACTCTGCACTCGTCACCCTGGTGAGAGACTCTTGTCTGTGGTTTGCCTAGGGGTGCATTGTGACATTATAACCCTGCACTGCTCACCCTGGTGACAGACCCCTGTCTGTTATCTGGCTAAGGAGGCATTGTGACATCATAACTCTGCACGGGTCACCCAGGTGACAGACCGTTGTCTGTGATCTGCCTAAGGTGGCATTCTGACATCATAACTCTGCACTGGTCACGCAGGTAACAGACCCTTGTCTGTGATCTGCCTAAGGGGGCATTGTGACATCATAACTCTGTATTGGAAACCAAGGTGAGAGACCATTCTCTGTGATATGCCTAAAGGGGCATTGTGACATCATAACTCGGCTCGGGGTAACCAGGTGAGAGACCCTTGTCTGTTATCTGCCTAAGGGGACATTGTGACATCATAACTCTGCACGTGTCACCCACATGACAGGACGTTGAAGGAGACCTGCTTAAGGGGTCATTGTGACATTATAATTCTGCACTGGTCACCCAGGTGACTGACCCTTGTCTGTGAACTGCCTAAGGGGGCATTGTGACATCATAAATCTGCACTGGTCACCCAGGTGAAAGACCCTTGTCTGTGATCTGCCCAAGGGGGAATTGTGACATCATAACTCTGCACGAGGCACCCAGGTGACAGAACCTTGTCTATTATCTGCCTAAGGGGGCATTGTGACATCAAAACACTGCACCCGTCGCCCATGTGTCATTCCCTTGAATGTGATCTGCCTAAGGGAGCATTGAGACATCATAAATCTGCACTGGTCCCCAGGTGACAGACCCATGTCTTTGATCTGCCTAAGTGGGCATTGTGACATCATAACTCTGCATTGGTCACCGAGGTGACAGACCATTGTCTGTGATCTGCCTAAGGGGGCATTTTGACATCATAACTCTGCTCGAGTCACCCATGGGACAGGCCCTTGAATGTGATCTGCCTAAAGGGGAATTGTGACATCACACTCTACACTCATCAGCCAGGTGACAGACCCTTGTCTTTGATCTTTCTAAGGTGGCATTGTGACTTAATAACTGTGCACTGGTCACCCAGGTGACAGGCCCTTTTCTGTGATCTGCCTAAGGTGGTATTGTGACATCACAACTCTGCACTGGTCACCTAGGTGACAGACCCTTGTCTGTGAACTGCCTAAGGGGGCATTGTGACATCATAACTCCCCACTGGTCACCCAGGTGAGAGACCCTTGTCTGTGATCTGCATAAGGGGGCATTGTGACATAATAACCCTGCACGGGTTACTCAAGTGACAGACCCTTGTCTGTGATCTGCCAAAGGGTGTATTGTGACATCATAATTCTGCACGGGTCACTCTGGTGCTATACCCTTGTCTTTGATCTTCTTAAGTTGTCATTGTGACATCATAACTCTGCACTGGTCACCCAGGTGAAAGACCCTTGTCTGTGATCTGCCTAAGGGGACATTGTAACATCATAACTCTGCACATGTCACCCAGGTGACTGACCCTTGTCTGTGATCTGCCTAAGGGGGCATTGTGACATCGTAACACTGCACTGGTAACCCAGGTGACAGACCCCTGTCTGTGAACTCCCTAAGGGGTCATTGTGACATCATAACTCCGCACAGGTCACCCAGGTGACAGACCCTGGTCTGCGATCTGCCCAAGGGGTCATTGTGACATCATACCTCTGCACGATTCACCCAGGTGGCAGACCCTTGACTTTGATCTGCCTAAGGGGGCATTGTGACATCATAAATCTGCACTGGTCACCGTTTTGACAGACTCTTGTCTGGGATCTCCCTAAGGGCGCATTGTCACATCATAACTCTGCACATGTCACCCAGGTGACAGAGCCTTGTGTGTGATCTGCCTAAGGAGGCATTGTGACATCACAACTCTGCAATGGTCTCACAGGTGACAGACCCTTTTCTGTGATCTGCCTAAGGGGGCATTGTGACATCACAACTCTGCACTGGTTACCCAGGTGACAGACCCTTGTCTGTGATCTGCCTAAGAGGGCATTGTGACATCATAACTCTGCAATGGTCACACAGGTGTCAGACCCATTTCTGTGATCGGCCTAATAGGGTTTTGTGACATCATAACTCTGCAGTGGTCAGCCAGGTTACAGACCCTTTTCCACTATCTGCCTCAGGGGGCATTGTGACATCATAACTCTGCACTGGTTACCCAGGTGACCGACCCTTGTCTGTGATCTGCCTAATTGGGCATTGTGACCTCATAACTCTGCAATGGTCACACACGTGTCAGACCCATTTCTGTGATCGGCCTAATAGGGTTTTGTGACATCATAACTCTGCAGTGGTCAGCCAGGTTACAGACCCTTGTCCACTATCTGCCTCAGGGGGCATTGTGACATCATAACTCTACACTGGTCACCCAGGTGACAGGCCATTGTGTGTGATCTGCCTAATGGGGCATTGTGACATCATATCTCTGCACTGGTCTCCCAGGTGACAGGCCCTTGTCTGTGATCTCCCTAAGGTGGCTTTGTGACTTCATAACTCTGCACTGGTCACCCACGTGACAGGCCCTTGTTTGTAACCTGCCTAAGGAGGCATTGTTACATCACAACTCTGCAATGGTCTCACAGGTGACAGACCCTTTTCTGTGATCTGCCTAAGGGGGCATTGTGACATCACAACTCTGCACTGGTTACCCAGGTGACAGACCCTTGTCTGTGATCTGCTTAAAAGGGCATTGTGACATCATAACTCTGCAATGGTCACACGGGTGTCAGACCCATTTCTGTGATCGGCCTAATAGGGTTTTGTGACATCATAACTCTGCAGTGGTCAGCCAGGTTACAGACCCTTGTCCACTATCTGCCTCAGGGGGCATTGTGACATCATAACTCTGCACTGGTTACCCAGGTGACCGACCCTTGTCTGTGATCTGCCTAAGGGGGCATTGTGACCTCATAACTCGCCACTCGTCACACAGGTGACAGACCCTTTGCTGTGATCTGCCTAAGGGGGCATTGTTGCATCATAACTCTTCACTAGTCAACGAGGTGACAGACCCTTGTCTGTGATCTGCCTAAGAGCGCATTGTGACATCATAACTGTGCACTGGTAACCCAGGAGACGTACCCTTGTCTGTGATGTGCCTAAGGGGGCATTGTGACATCATAACTGTGCACTGGTAACCCAGTTGATGTACCCTTGACTGTGATCTGCCTAAGGTGGCATTGTGACATCACAACACTGCACGGGGCTCCCAGGTGACAGACCCTTGTCTGTTGTCTGCCTAAGGGGGCATTGTG
Source organism: Gorilla gorilla gorilla (assembly GCF_029281585.2). Taxonomy (NCBI): domain Eukaryota; kingdom Metazoa; phylum Chordata; class Mammalia; order Primates; family Hominidae; genus Gorilla; species Gorilla gorilla. The sequence goes on along the minus strand of NC_073241.2, from coordinate 30,302,354 downwards.
ACATCATAACTCTGCACGTGTCACCCAAGTGACAGGCCCTTGAAAGTGATCTGCTTAAGGGGTCACTGTGACATCATAACTCTGCACTGGTCACTCAGGTGACAGACCCTTGTCTGTGATCTGCCTAAGGGGGCATTGTGACATCATAAGTCTCCACTGGGCACCCAGGTGACAGGCCCTTGTCTTTGATCTGCCTAAGGGGGCATTGTGACTACATAACCCTGCACTGGTCGCCCAGGTGAAAGACCCTTGTCTGTGATCTGCCTAAGGGGGCATTGTGACATCACCACTCTGCAATGGTCACACAGGTGACAGACCCTTTTCTGTGATTGGCCCAATGGGGTATTGGGACATCATAACTCTGCCCTGGTCAGCCTGGTTACAGACCCTTGTCCACTATCTGCCTAAGGAGGCATTGTGACATCATAACCCTGCACTGGTTACCCAGGTGACCGACCCTTGTCTGTGATCTGCCTAAGGGGGCATTGTTGTCTCATAACTCGCCACTCGTCACCCAGGTGACAGACCCTTTTCTGTGATCTGCCTAAGGGGGCATTGTTGCATCATAACTCTTCACTAGTCTCCGAGGTGACAGACCTTTGTCTGTGATCTGCCTAAGAGGGCATTGTGACATCATAACTGTGCACTGGTAACCCAGGTGACGTACCCTTGTCTGTGATGTGCCTAAGGGGGCATTGTGACATCATAACTGTGCACTGGTAACCCAGGTGACATACCCTTGACTGTGATCTCCCTAAGGTGGCATTGTGACATCACAACTCTGCACTTGTCACCCAGGTGACAGACCATTGTCTGTGATCTGCATAAGGGGGCATTGTGACATCATAAGTCTGTACGGGTCACCCAGGTGGCAGAACCTTGTCTGTGAACTGCCAAAGGGTGCATTGTGACATCATAATTCTGCACGGGTCTCCCTGGTGACATACCCTTGTCTTTGATATTCTTAAGTGGTCATTGTGACATCATAACTCTGCAATGGTCACCCAGGTGGCAGACCCTTGTCTGTGATCTGCTTAATGGGGCATTGTGACGTCATAACTCTACACTGGGCACCCAGGTGACAGACCCTTGTCTATGATCTGCCTAAGGGGGCATTGTGACATCATAACTGTTCACTGGTCAGCAAGGTGACAGACCATTGTCTGTGATATGCCTTAGGAGGCAATGTGACATCATAACTCTGCACTGGGCTCCCTGGTGACAGACCCTTGTCTGTGATCTGCCTAAGGGGGCATTGTGACATCATAACTCTGCACTGTTCACCCTGGTGACAGACCCTTATCCATCATCTCCCAAACGCGGAATTGTGACTTCATAACTCAGCACTGGGCACGCAGGTGACAGACCCTTGTCGGTGATCTGCCTAAGGGGGTATTGTGACATCGTAAGTCTGCACTGGGCACCCAGGTGACAGGTCCTTTTCTGTGATCTGCCTAAGAGGGCATTGTGACATCATAACACTGCTATGGTCACCCAGGTGGCAGACCCTTGTCTGTGATCTGCTTAATGGGGCATTGTGACGTCATAACTCTACACTGGGCAACCAGGTGACAGACCCTTGTCTGTGATCTGCCTAAGGGGGCATTGTGACATCATAACTGATCACTGGTCAGCAAGGTGACAGACCATTGTCTGTGATATGCCTGAGGAGGCAATGTGACATCATAATTCTACACTTGGCTCACTGTAGACAGACCCTTGTCTGTGATCTGCCTAATTTGGCATTGTGACATCATAACTCTGCACTCTTCACCCTGGTGACAGACCCTTATCCGTCACCTGCCTAACGTGCAATTGTGACTTCATAACTCAGCACTGGTCATGCAGGTGACAGACCCTTGCCAGTGATCTGCCTAAGGGGGCATTGTGACATCGTAAGTCTGCACCGGGCACCCAGGTGACAGGTCCTTTCCTGTGATCTACCTAAGGGGGCATTGTGACATCATAATTCTGCTCTGGTCACCCAGGTTACAGACCCTTTTCTGTGATCTGCCTAATGGGGCATTGTGACATCATAACTCTGCACTGTTCAACCTGGTGACAAACCCTTCTCCGTCATCTGCCTAATGCAGAATTGTGACTTCATAACTCTGCACTGGTCACCCAGGTGACAGACCCTTGTCTGTGATCTGCTTAAGTGGTCACTGTGACATCTAAATTCTGCACTGGTCACCCAGGTGAGAGACCCTTGTCTGTGATCTGCCTAAGGGGGAATTGTGACATTTTAACTCTTCATTTGTCACCCAGGTGAGAGACCCTTGTCTGTGATCTGCCTATGGTCGCATTGTTGCATCTTAACTCTGCGCTGGTCACCCGGGTGACAGACGCTTGTCTGTGATCCGCCTAAGGTGGCATTGTGCCATTAAAACAGTGCACTGGTAACCCAGGTGACGGACCCATGTCCGTGATCTGCCTAAGGGGGCATTGTGACATCATAACTCTGCACGGGTCACCCATGTGACAGACCCTTGTCTGTGAACGGCCTAAGGGGGCATTGTGACATCATAACTCTGCACTGGTCACCCACGTGACATACCCTTGTCTTTGATCTGCCTAAGGGGCCATTGTGACATCATAACTCTGTACGGGGCACCCAGGTGACAGACCATTGTCTGTGATCTACCTAAGGGGGCATTGTGACATCGTAAGTCTGCACTGGGCACCCAAGTGACAGGCCCTTGTCTGTGATCTACCTAAGGGGGCATAGTGACATCATAACTCTGCACTCGTAACCCAGGTGACAGACCCTTGTCTGTGATCTGCCTAAGGTGGTATTGTGATATCATAACTCTGCGCTGGTCACCTGGTGACAGACTCTTGCCTGTTATCTGCCTACGGGGCATTGTGACATCATAAGTCTACACTTGGCTCGCTGGTGACAGACCCTTTTCTGTGATCTGCCCAAGGGGGCATTGTGACATCATAAGTCTACACTTGGCTTGCTGGTGACAGACCCTTTTCTGTGATCTGCCTAAGGGGGCATTGTGACATCATAACCCTGCACTGGTCACCCAGGTGACAGACCCTTTTCTGTGATCTGCCTAATGGGGCTTTGTGTCATCATAACTCTGCACTGGAAACCCTGGTGACTGACCCTTGTCCGTCATCTGCCTAGCTGGAATTGTGACATCATAACTCTGCACTGGTCACCCAGGTGACAGACCCTTGTCTGTGATCTGCCTAATGGGTCACTGAGACATCTAAACTCTGCACTGGTCACCCAGGTGACAGACCCTTGTCTGTGATCTGACTTTGGGTGCGTTGTTGCATCTTTACTCTGCACTCGTCACCGAGGTGACAGACCATTGTCTGTGATCTGCCTATGGGGGCATTGTGACACCATAACAGTGCACTGGTACCCCAGGTGATGGACCGTTGACCGTGATCTGCCTAAGGGGGCATTGTGACATCATAAGTCTCCACTGGGCACCCAGGTGACAAGCCCTTCTCTGTGATCTGCCTAAGGGGGAATAGTGACATCATAACTCCTCATTCGTCACCCAGGTGACAGACCCTTGCCTGTGATCTGCCTAAGGGGGCATTGTGATTTCATAACTGTGCACGGGTCACCCAGGTGACCGACCCTTGTCTGTGAACTGCCTAAAGGGGCATTGCGAAATCATAGCTCTGCACGGGTCACCCTGATGACAGACCATTTTCTTGCATCTGCTTAAGTGGGCATCGTGACATCATAAGTCTGCACTGGTCACACAGGTGACAGACCCTTGTCTGTGATCTGCCTAAGGGGACAATGTGACATCATAACTCTGCACTGGTGTACCTGGTAACAGACCCTTGTCTGTGATCTGCCTAAGGGGGCATTCTGACATCATAAATCTGCACTGGTCACCCATTTGACACACCCTTTTCTGTGATCTGCCAAATGGGGCATTGTGACATCATAATTCTGCACTCTTCAATCTGGTAACAGACCCTTCTCCGTCATCTGCCTAAGACGTAATTGTGGCATCATAACTCTGCACTGGTCACCCAGGTGACAGACCCTTGTCTGTGATCTGCCTATGGGGGCGTTGTTGCTTCTTAACTCTGCTCTGGACACCGTGGAGGCAGCGCCTTGTCTGTCATCTAGCTAAGGGGGCATTGTGACATCATAACAGTGCACTGGTAACCGTGGTGAAAGACCCTTTTCTGTGATCGGCCTAAGGGGGCATTGTGACATCTTAACTCGGCATTGGTCACCCAGGTGACAGACTCTTGTCTGTGATCTTCCTAAGGCGCATTGTGATATCATAACTCTGCACGGGTCACTCATGTAACAGACCCTTGTCTGTGATCTGCCTAAGGGGGCACTGTGACACCATAACAGTGCACTGGTAACCCAGGTGATGGACCCTTGTCCGTGATCTGCCTAAGGGGGCATTGTGACATCATAACTCTGCACGGGTAACCCAGGTGACAGACACTTGTCTGTGATCTGCCTAAGGAGGCATTGTGACATCATAACTCTGCTCGGGTCACCCATGTGACAGGCCCTAGAATGTGATCTGCCTAAGGGGTCATTGTGACATCATAACTCTGCATTGGTCACCCAGGTGACAGACCCTTGTCTGTGATCTGCCTAAGGGAGCAATGTGACATCCTAACTCTGCACTGGTCACCTAGGTGACCGACCCTTGTCTGTCATCTGCCTTGGGGGGCATTGTGACATCATAACTCTGCACTGGTCACCCAGGTGACAGACCCTTGTCCGTGATCTCCCTAAGGGGTCATTGTGGCATCATAATTCTGCACTAGTCGCTCACGTGAGAGACCCATGCCTGTGATCTGCCTAAGGGGGTACTGTGACATCATAACGCTGCACTGGTCACCCAGGTGACAGACCCATGTCTGTGATCTGCCTAAGGGGACATTGTGACATCATACCTCTGCACGAGGCACCCAGGTGGCAGACCCTTGACTTTGATCTGCCTAAGGGGGCATTGTGACATCATAAATCTGCACTGGTCACCTAGGTGACCGACCCTTGTCTGTCATCTGCCTTGGGGGGCATTGTGACATCATAACTCTGCACATGTCACCCAGGTGACTGACCCTTGTCTGTGATCTGCCTAAGGGGGCATTGTGACATCGTAACACTGCACTGGTAACCCAGGTGACAGACCCCTGTCTGTGAACTCCCTAAGGGGTCATTGTGACATCATAACTCCGCACAGGTCACCCAGGTGACAGACCCTGGTCTGCGATCTGCCCAAGGGGTCATTGTGACATCATACCTCTGCACGATTCACCCAGGTGGCAGACCCTTGACTTTGATCTGCCTAAGGGGGCATTGTGACATCATAAATCTGCACTGGTCACCGTTTTGACAGACTCTTGTCTGGGATCTCCCTAAGGGCGCATTGTCACATCATAACTCTGCACATGTCACCCAGGTGACAGAGCCTTGTGTGTGATCTGCCTAAGGAGGCATTGTGACATCACAACTCTGCAATGGTCTCACAGGTGACAGACCCTTTTCTGTGATCTGCCTAAGGGGGCATTGTGACATCACAACTCTGCACTGGTTACCCAGGTGACAGACCCTTGTCTGTGATCTGCCTAAGAGGGCATTGTGACATCATAACTCTGCAATGGTCACACAGGTGTCAGACCCATTTCTGTGATCGGCCTAATAGGGTTTTGTGACATCATAACTCTGCAGTGGTCAGCCAGGTTACAGACCCTTGTCCACTATCTGCCTCAGGGGGCATTGTGACATCATAACTCTGCTCTGGTTACCCAGGTGATCGACCCTTGTCTGTGATCTGCCTAAGGGGGCATTGTGACCTCATAACTCGCCACTCGTCACACAGGTGACAGACCCTTTGCTGTGATCTGCCTAAGGGGGCATTGTTGCATCATAACTCTTCACTAGTCACCGAGGTGACAGACCTTTGTCTGTGATCTGCCTAAGAGCGCATTGTGACATCATAACTGTGCACTGGTAACCCAGGAGACGTACCCTTGTCTGTGATGTGCCTAAGGGGGATTGTGACATCATGACTGTGCACTGGTAACCCAGTTGATGTACCCTTGACTGTGATCTGCCTAAGGTGGCATTGTGACATCACAACACTGCACGGGGCTCCCAGGTGACAGACCCTTGTCTGTTGTCTGCCTAAGGGGGCATTGTGACATCATAACTCTGCACGTGTCACCCAAGTGACAGGCCCTTGAAAGTGATCTGCTTAAGGGGTCACTGTGACATCATAACTCTGCACTGGTCACTCAGGTGACAGACCCTTGTCTGTGATCTGCCTAAGGGGGCATTGTGACATCATAAGTCTCCACTGGGCACCCAGGTGACAGGCCCTTGTCTTTGATCTGCCTAAGGGGGCATTGTGACTACATAACCCTGCACTGGTCACCCAGGTGAAAGACCCTTGTCTGTGATCTGCCTAAGGGGGCATTGTGACATCACCACTCTGCAATGGTCACACAGGTAACAGACCCTTTTCTGTGATTGGCCCAATGGGGTATTGGGACATCATAACTCTGCCCTGGTCAGCCTGGTTACAGACCCTTGTCCACTATCTGCCTAAGGGGGCATTGTGACATCATAACCCTGCACTGGTTACCCAGGTGACCGACCCTTGTCTGTGATCTGCCTAAGGGGGCATTGTTGTCTCATAACTCGCCACTCGTCACCCAGGTGACAGACCCTTTTCTGTGATCTGCCTAAGGGGGCATTGTTGCATCATAACTCTTCACTAGTCTCCGAGGTGACAGACCTTTGTCTGTGATCTGCCTAAGAGGGCATTGTGACATCATAACTGTGCACTGGTAACCCAGGTGACGTACCCTTGTCTGTGATGTGCCTAAGGGGGCATTGTGACATCATAACTGTGCACTGGTAACCCAGGTGACATACCCTTGACTGTGATCTGCCTAAGGTGGCATTGTGACATCACAACTCTGCACTTGTCACCCAGGTGACAGACCATTGTCTGTGATCTGCATAAGGGGGCATTGTGACATCATAAGTCTGAACGGGTCACCCAGGTGGCAGAACCTTGTCTGTGAACTGCCAAAGGGTGCATTGTGACATCATAATTCTGCATGGGTCTCCCTGGTGACATACCCTTGTCTTTGATATTCTTAAGTGGTCATTGTGACATCATAACTCTGCAATGGTCACCCAGGTGGCAGACCCTTGTCTGTGATCTGCTTAATGGGGCATTGTGACGTCATAACTCTACACTGGGCACCCAGGTGACAGACCCTTGTCTATGATCTGCCTAAGGGGGCATTGTGACATCATAACTGTTCACTGGTCAGCAAGGTGACAGACCATTGTCTGTGATATGCCTTAGGAGGCAATGTGACATCATAACTCTGCACTGGGCTCCCTGGTGACAGACCCTTGTCTGTGATCTGCCTAAGGGGGCATTGTGACATCATAACTCTGCACTGTTCACCCTGGTGACAGACCCTTATCCATCATCTACCAAACGCGGAATTGTGACTTCATAACTCAGCACTGGTCACGCAGGTGACAGACCCTTGCCGGTGATCTGCCTAAGGGGGCATTGTGACATCGTAAGTCTGCACCGGGCACCCAGGTGACAGGTCCTTTTCTGTGATCTACCTAAGGGGGCATTGTGACATCATAATTCTGCTCTGGTCACCCAGGTGACAGACCCTTTTCTGTGATCTGCCTAATGGGGCATTGTGACATCATAGCTCTGCACTGTTCAACCTGGTGACAAACCCTTCTCCGTCATCTGCCTAATGCAGAATTGTGACTTCATAACTCTGCACTGGTCACCCAGGTGACAGACCCTTGTCTGTGATCTGCCTAAGGGGTCACTGTGACATCTAAATTCTGCACTGGTCACCCAGGTGACAGACCCTTGTCTGTGATCTGCCTAAGGGGGCATTGTGACATTTTAACTCTTCATTGGTCACCCAGGTGAGAGACCCTTGTCTGTGATCTGCCTATGGTCGCATTGTTGCATCTTAACTCTGCGCTGGTCACCCGGGTGACAGACCCTTGTCTGTGATCCACCTAAGGTGGCATTGTGCCATTAAAACAGTGCACTGGTAACCCAGGTGACGGACCCATGTCCGTGATCTGCCTAAGGGGGCATTGTGACATCATAACTCTGCACGGGTCACCCATGTGACAGACCCTTGTCTGTGAACGGCCTAAGGGGGCATTGTGACATCATAACTCTGCACTGGTCACCCACGTGACATACCCTTGTCTTTGATCTGCCTTAGGGGGCATTTTGACATCATAACTCTGCACTGGTCTCCCAGGTGACAGGCCCTTGTCTGTGATCTGCCTATGGGGGCGTTGTTGCTTCTTAACTCTGCTCTGGACACCGTGGAGGCAGCGCCTTGTCTGTCATCTAGCTAAGGGGGCATTGTGACATCATAACAGTGCACTGGTAACCGTGGTGAAAGACCCTTTTCTGTGATCGGCCTAAGGGGGCATTGTGACATCTTAACTCGGCATTGGTCACCCAGGTGACAGACTCTTGTCTGTGATCTTCCTAAGGCGCATTGTGATATCATAACTCTGCACGGGTCACTCATGTAACAGACCCTTGTCTGTGATCTGCCTAAGGGGGCACTGTGACACAATAACAGTGCACTGGTAACCCAGGTGATGGACCCTTGTCCGTGATCTGCCTAAGGGGACATTGTGACATCATAACTCTGCACGGGTAACCCAGGTGACAGACACTTGTCTGTGATCTGCCTAAGGAGGCATTGTGACATCATAACTCTGCTCGGGTCACCCATGTGACAGGCCCTAGAATGTGATCTGCCTAAGGGGTCATTGTGACATCATAACTCTGCATTGGTCACCCAGGTGACAGACCCTTGTCTGTGATCTGCCTAAGGGGGCAATGTGACATCATAACTCTACACTGGTCTCCCTGGTGACAGACCCTTGTCTGTGATCTGCCTAAGGGAGCAATGTGACATCCTAACTCTGCACTGGTCACCTAGGTGACCGACCCTTGTCTGCCATCTGCCTTGGAGGGCATTGTGACATCATAACTCTGCACTGGTCACCCAGGTGACAGACCCTTGTCCGTGATCTCCCTAAGGGGTCATTGTGGCATCATAATTCTGCACTAGTCGCTCACGTGAGAGACCCATGCCTGTGATCTGCCTAAGGGGGTACTGTGACATCATAACGCTGCACTGGTCACCCAGGTGACAGACCCATGTCTGTGATCTGCCTAAGGGGACATTGTGACATCATACCTCTGCACGAGGCACCCAGGTGGCAGACCCTTGACTTTGATCTGCCTAAGGGGGCATTGTGACATCATAAATCTGCACTGGTCACCGTTTTGACAGACTCTTGTCTGGGATCTCCCTAAGGGCGCATTGTCACATCATAACTCTGCATATGTCACCCAGGTGACAGAGCCTTGTGTGTGATCTGCCTAAGGAGGCATTGTGACATCACAACTCTGCAATGGTCTCACAGGTGACAGACCCTTTTCTGTGATCTGCCTAAGGGGGCATTGTGACATCACAACTCTGCACTGGTTACCCAGGTGACAGACCCTTGTCTGTGATCTGCCTAAGAGGGCATTGTGACATCATAACTCTGCAATGGTCACACAGGTGTCAGACCCATTTCTGTGATCGGCCTAATAGGGTTTTGTGACATCATAACTCTGCAGTGGTCAGCCAGGTTACAGACCCTTGTCCACTATCTGCCTCAGGGGGCATTGTGACATCATAACTCTGCTCTGGTTACCCAGGTGATCGACCCTTGTCTGTGATCTGCCTAAGGGGGCATTGTGACCTCATAACTCGCCACTCGTCACACAGGTGACAGACGCTTTGCTGTGATCTGCCTAAGGGGGCATTGTTGCATCATAACTCTTCACTAGTCACCGAGGTGACAGACCTTTGTCTGTGATCTGCCTAAGAGCGCATTGTGACATCATAACTGTGCACTGGTAACCCAGGAGACGTACCCTTGTCTGTGATGTGCCTAAGGGGGATTGTGACATCATGACTGTGCACTGGTAACCCAGTTGATGTACCCTTGACTGTGATCTGCCTAAGGTGGCATTGTGACATCACAACACTGCACGGGGCTCCCAGGTGACAGACCCTTGTCTGTTGTCTGCCTAAGGGGGCATTGTGACATCATAACTCTGCACGTGTCACCCAAGTGACAGGCCCTTGAAAGTGATCTGCTTAAGGGGTCACTGTGACATCATAACTCTGCACTGGTCACTCAGGTGACAGACCGTTGTCTGTGATCTGCCTAAGGGGGCATTGTGACATCATAAGTCTCCACTGGGCACCCAGGTGACAGGCCCTTGTCTTTGATCTGCCTAAGGGGGCATTGTGACTACATAACCCTGCACTGGTCACCCAGGTGAAAGACCCTTGTCTGTGATCTGCCTAAGGGGGCATTATGACATCACCACTCTGCAATGGTCACACAGGTGACAGACCCTTTTCTGTGATTGGCCCAATGGGGTATTGGGACATCATAACTCTGCCCTGGTCAGCCTGGTTACAGACCCTTGTCCACTATCTGCCTAAGGGGGCATTGTGACATCATAACCCTGCACTGGTTACCCAGGTGACCGACCCTTGTCTGTGATCTGCCTAAGGGGGCATTGTTGTCTCATAACTCGCCACTCGTCACCCAGGTGACAGACCCTTTTCTGTGATCTGCCTAAGGGGGCATTGTTGCATCATAACTCTTCACTAGTCTCCGAGGTGACAGACCTTTGTCTGTGATCTGCCTAAGAGGGCATTGTGACATCATAACTGTGCACTGGTAACCCAGGTGACGTACCCTTGTCTGTGATGTGCCTAAGGGGGCATTGTGACATCATAACTGTGCACTGGTAACCCAGGTGACATACCCTTGACTGTGATCTGCCTAAGGTGGCATTGTGACATCACAACTCTGCACTTGTCACCCAGGTGACAGACCATTGTCTGTGATCTGCATAAGGGGGCATTGTGACATCATAAGTCTGAACGGGTCACCCAGGTGGCAGAACCTTGTCTGTGAACTGCCAAAGGGTGCATTGTGACATCATAATTCTGCATGGGTCTCCCTGGTGACATACCCTTGTCTTTGATATTCTTAAGTGGTCATTGTGACATCATAACTCTGCAATGGTCACCCAGGTGGCAGACCCTTGTCTGTGATCTGCTTAATGGGGCATTGTGACGTCATAACTCTACACTGGGCACCCAGGTGACAGACCCTTGTCTATGATCTGCCTAAGGGGGCATTGTGACATCATAACTCTGCACGAGTAACCCAGGTGACAGACCCTTGTCTGTGATCTGCCCAAGGTGGTATTGTGATATCATAACTCTGCGCTGGTCACCTGGTGACAGACTCTTGACTGTTATCTGCCTACGGGGGCATTGTGACATCATAAGTCTACACTTGGCTCGCTGGTGACAGACCCTTTTCTGTGATCTGCCCAAGGGGGCATTGTGACATCATAAGTCTACACTTGGCTTGCTGGTGACAGACCCTTTTCTGTGATCTGCCTAAGGGGGCATTGTGACATCATAACCCTGCACTGGTCACCCAGGTGACAGACCCTTTTCTGTGATCTGCCTAATGGGGCTTTGTGTCATCATAACTCTGCACTGGTAACCCTGGTGACTGACCCTTGTCCGTCATCTGCCTAAGCTGGAATTGTGACATCATAACTCTGCACTGGTCACCCAGGTGACAGACCCTTGTCTGTGATCTGCCTAAGGGGTCGCTGAGACATCTAAACTCTGCACTGGTCACCCAGGTGACAGACCCTTGTCTGTGATCTGACTTTGGGTGCGTTGTTGCATCTTTACTCTGCACTCGTCACCGAGGTGACAGACCATTGTCTGTGATCTGCCTATGGGGGCATTGTGACACCATAACAGTGCACTGGTACCCCAGGTGATGGACCGTTGACCGTGATCTGCCTAAGGGGGCATTGTGACATCATAATTCTCCACTGGGCACCCAGGTGACTAGCCCTTCTCTGTGATCTGCCTAAGGGGGAATCGTGACATCATAACTCCTCATTCGTCACCCAGGTGACAGACCCTTGTCTGTGATCTGCCTAAGGGGGCATTGGGATATCATAACTCTGCCCTGGTCACCCTGGTGACAGACCTTGTGTGTTATCTGCCTAAGCGGCATTGTGACATCATATCTCTGCACGGGTCACCCAAGTGACGGACCCATGTCTGTGATCTGCCTAATGGGGCATTGTGACATCATAACTCTGCCAGGGTCACCCAAGTGACAGACCCTTGTCTGTGATCTGCCTAAGTGGGCATTGTGACATCATAACTATGCACTGGTCACACAGGTGACAGACCATTGTCTGTGATCTGCCTAATGGGGCACTGTGACGTCATAACTCTCTATTGGACAAGAAGGTGAGAGACCATTGTCCTTGATCTGCCTAAGGGGGCGTTGTGACATCATAAGTCTGCACTGGTCACCCAGGTGACAGACCATTGTCTGCGAACAGCCTAAGGGGGCATTGTGAAATCATAACTATGCACTTGTCCCCCACGTGACAGAACCTTTTCTGTGTTCTGCTTAAGGGGGCATTGTGAAGTCATAACTCTCCACTGGTCACCCAGGTGACAGAACCCTGACTGTGAACTGCCTAACGGGGCATTGTGACATCATAACTCTTCACTGGTCACACTGGTGACAGACCCTTCTCCGTTATGTGCCTAAGTGCGCAATGTGTCATCATAACTCTGCACTGGTCACCCGGGTGACAGACCCTTGTCTGCGATCTGCCTAAGGGGGCATTGTGACATCATAACTCTGCACTGGTCACCCAGGTGACAGACCCTTGTCTGTGATGTGCCTAAGGGGGCATTGTGACATCATAACACTGCACTGGTCACCCAGGTGACAGGCCCTTGTCTGTGATCTGCCTAAGTGGGCACTGTGACATCATAACTTGCATGGTCACCATGCTGACAGACACTTGTGTTTGATCTGCTTAAGTGGGCATTGTGACAACATTGCTCTGCACTGGTAACCCAGGTGAGAGACCCTTGTCTTTGATCTGCCTATGGGGGCATTGTGACATCGTAACTCTGCACTGGTCACCCAGGTCACAGCCCCTCGTCTGTAATATGCCTAAGTGGTCATTGTGACATCATAGCTCTACACTGGTCACCCAGGTGACAGACCCTTGTCCGTTATCTGCCTACGGGGGCATTGTGACATCATAATTCTGCACGGGTCACCCAGGTGACAGACCCTTGTTTGTGATCTGTCTAAGGGGGCATAGTGACATCATAACTCTGCACTGGTCACTGTGGAGACAGGACATTGTCTGTGATCTGCCTAACGGGGCATTGTGACGTCATAACCCTGCACTGGTCACCCATGTGACAGGCCCTTGAATGTCATCTGCCTAAGGGGGAATTGAGACATCATAAATCTGAACTGGTCACCAAGGTGACAGGCCCTTGTCTGTGGTTTGCCTAAGGGGGCATTGTGACATCATAACTCTGCACTGGTCAACCAAGTGAAAGACCTTGGTCTGTGATCTGCGAAAGGGGGCACTATGACATCATATCTCTACACGGGTCACCCTGTTGACAGACCCTTGTCTTTGATTTGATTAAATGGGCATTGTGACATCATAACACTGCACTGGTCACCCAGGTGACGGACCCTTGTTTGTGATCTGTCTAAGGGGGCATAGTGACATCATAACTCTGCACTGGCCACCCATGTGACAGGCCCTTGAATGTCATCTGCCTAAGGGGGAATTGAGACATCATAAATCTGAACTGGTCACCAAGGTGACAGGCCCTTGTCTGTGGTTTGCTTAAGGGGGCATTGTGACATCATAACTCTGCACTGGTCACCCAAGTGAAAGACCTTGGTCTGTAATCTGCGAAAGGGGGCACTATGACATCATATCTCTACACGGGTCACCCTGTTGACAGACCCTTGTCTTTGATTTGATTAAATGGGCATTGTGACATCATAACCCTGCACTGGTCACCCAGGTGACAGATCCTTGTCTGTGATCAGCCTAAGGGGGAATTGTGACATCATAACCATGCACTGGTCACCCAGGTGAAAGACCCTTCTCTGTGATCTGCCTAAGGGGGCAATGTGACATCATAACTCTGCACGGGTCACACAGGTGACAGGCCCTTGTCTGTGATCTGCGTAATGGGGCATTGTGACTTCATAACACTGCACGGGTCACTCAGGTGACAGGCCCTTGTCTGTGATCTGGCTAAGGGGCTATTGTGACATCATAATTCTGCACTGGTCACCCAGGTGACAGACCCTTCTCTTAGATCTGCCTTAGTGGGCATTGTGACCTGATAACCGAGCAGTGGTCACCCAGGTGTCAGACCGTTGTCTGTGATCTGCCTAAGGGGGCATTGTGACATCATACTTCTACACTGGTCACCCAGGTGACAGACCCTTGTCTGTGATCTGCCTAAGGGGGCATCTTGACATCATTATTCTACACGGGTCACACAGGTGACAGTCCCTTGTCTGTGATATGCCTAAGGGTGCTTTGTGACATCATAATTCTGCATGGGTCACCGTGCTGACAGACCCCTGTGTTTGATCTGCTTAAGTGGGCATTGTGACATCATAACTCTGCACTGGTTCCCCAGGTGACATACCCTTGTCTGTGGTCTGCCTAAGGGGGCATTGTGACATCATAAGTCTGCACTGGTCACCCAGGTGTCAGACCCTTGTCTGTGATCTGCCGAAGGGGGCATTGTGACACCATAACTCTACACTGGTCACTGTGGTGAAAGACCCTTGTCTGTGATCTGCCTAAGGGGGCATTGTGACATCATAAACTTGCACTGGTCACCCAGGTGATGGATCCTTTTCTGTGATCTGCCTAAGGGGGCATTGTGACATCATAATTCTGCACTGGTCACCCAGGTGAAAGACCTTTCTCTGTGATCTGCGAAAGGGGGAATTGTGACATCATAACGCTGCACGTTTCACCCTATTGACAGACCCTTGTCTTTGATCTGCTTAAGTGGACATTGTGACTTCAAAACTCTGCACTGGTCACCCAGGTGACAGACCCTTGTCTGTGATTGGCCTAAGGGGGCATTGTGACATCGCAACTATCGACTGGTCACCCAGGGGAAAGACCCTTCTCTGTGATCTGCCTAAGGAGGCATTGTGACATCATAACTCCGCACGGGTCACAAAGGTGACAGTCCCTTGTCTGTGATCTGCCTAAGGGGGTATTGTGACATCATAAATCTGCACTGGTCACCCAGGTGTCAGACACTTGTCTGTGATCTGCCTAAAGGGGCATTGTGACATCATATGTCTGCACTGGTTACCCAGGTGACAGGTCCTTGTCTTTGATCGGCCTAAGTGGGCATTGTGACGTCATAAGTCTGCACTCATCACCCAGGTGACAGACCCTTGTCTGTGACCTGCCTATTGGGGCATTGTGACATCATAACTCTGCACGGGTCACCCAGGTGACAGACCCTTGTCTGTGATCTGCCTAAGGGGTCACTGTGACATCATAACTCCGCACGGGTAACCCAGGTGACAGACACTTGTCTGTGAAATGCCTAAGGGGTCATTGTGGCATCATAACTCTGCACTGGTCACCCACGTGACAGACCCTTGTCTTTGACGTACCTAAGGGGGCATTGTGACAACAAAACTCTGCATGGGGCACCCAGGTGACTGATCCTTGTCTCTGATCTGCCTAAGGGGGCATTGTGACATCAGAAACCTGCTCGGGTCACCCATGTGAGAAGCCCTTGAATGTTATCTGCCTAACGGGTCATTGTGACTTCATAACTCTCCACTGGTCACTCAGTAGACAAACACTTGTCTGTGATCTGCCTAACAGGGCATTGTGACATCATAAGTCTGCACTGGGCACCCAGGTGACAGGCCCTTGTCTGTGATCTGCCTAAGGGGGCATTGTGACATCATAACTCTCCACTGGTCACCCAGGTGACAGTCCCTTGTCTTTGATCTGCTTAAGGGGTGATTGTGACATCTAAAATCTGCACTGGTCACCCAGGTGACAGACCTTTGTCTGTGATTTGCCTATGGGGGCGTTGTTGCAGCTTAACTCTGCACTGGACACCGTGGAGACAGCCCCTTGTCTGTGATCTGCCTAAGGGGGCATTGTGACATCATAACAGTGCACTGGTAACCCAGGTGACGGACCCTTGTCCGTGACCTGCCTAAGGGGGCATTGTGACTTCATAACCCTGCACTGATCACCCTTGTGAAAGACCCTTTTCTGTGATCGGCCTAAGGGGGCATTGAGACATCATAACTCGGCACTGGTCACCCAGGTGACAGACCCTTGTCTGTGATCTGCCTAAGGGGGCATTGTGACATCATTATTCTGCACGGGTCACCCAGGTGACAGTCCCTTGTCTGTGATCTGCCTAAAGGTGCATTGTGACATCATAGCTCTGCACTGGTCACCCTGGTGACAGACCCTTGTCCGTTATCTGCCTACGGGGGCATTGTGACATCATAATTCTGCACGGGTCACCCAGGTGACAGACCCCTGTCTATGATCTGCCTAAGGGGGCATTGTGACATCATAACTCTGCACTGGTCCCCCAGGTGACATACCGTTGTCTGTGATCTGCTTAAGGGGGCATTGTGACATCATAATTCTGCACTGGTCACCCAGGTGACAGACCCCTGTCTGTGATCTGCCTAAGGGGGCATTGTGACATCATAAACTTGCACTGGTCGCCCAGGTGACGGATCCTTGTCTGTGATCTGCCTAAGGGGGCATTGTGACATCATAACCCTGCACTGGTCACCCAGGTGAAAGACCTTTGTCTGTGATCTGCCTAAGGGGGCATTGTGACATCATAAACTTGCACTGGTCACCCAGGTGATGGATCCTTGTCTGTGATCTGCCTAAGTGGGCAATGTGACATCATAACTCTGCACTGGGCACCCAGGTTACAGGCCCTAGTCTGTGATGTGCATAAGGGAGCATTTTGACATTATAACACAGCACTGGGCACTCAGGTGACATGCCCTTGTCTGTGATCTGCCTAAGTGGGCATTGTGACATCATACCTCTCCACTGGTCACCCAGGAGACAGACCCTTGTCTGTGATTTGCCTAAGGGGGCATTGTGACATCATAACACTGCACTGGTCACCCTGGTGACAGACCCTTCTCTGTGAACTGCCTAAGGGGGCATTGTGACTTCATAACTCGGTACTTGACACCCATGTGACTGACCCTTGCCTGTGATCTGCCTAAGGGGGCATTGTGACATCATAACTCTGCACGGGTCACCAAGGTGACACACATATGTCTGTGATCTGCCTTAGGGGGCATTGTGACATCATAACTCTGTACGCATCACCCAGGTGACAGACCCTTGACTGTGATCTGCGTAAGGCGGCATACTTACATCATAACACTGCACCGGTCACACAGGTGGCAGTCCCTTGTCTGTGATCTGCCTAAGGGGCATTGTGACATCATAAGTCTGCACTGCTCACCCAGATGACAATCCCCTGTGTTTGTTCTGCCTAAGGGGGCATTGTGACATCATAACTCTGTACTGGTCACCGAGGTGACAGACCCTTGTGTGTGATCTGCCTAAGGGGGCATTGTGACATCACAACTCTGCACTGGTCACCCAGGTGTCAGGCTCTTGCCTGTGATCCACCTAAGTGGGCATTGTGACATCAAAACTCTGCACTGGTCACCCAGGTGACAGGCCCTTGTCTGTGATCTGACCAAGGGGGCATTGTGACATCAAAACTCTGCACTGGTCACCCAGGTGACAGGCCCTTGTCTGTGATCTGACCAAGGGGCAATTTTGACATCATAACTCTCCACTGGTCACCCAGGTGACAGGCCATTTTCTGTGATCTACCTTAGGGCTAATTGTGACATCACAACTCTGCACTGGTCACCCAGGTAACAGGCCCTTGTCTGTGATATGCCTAACGGGGCATTGTGACATCATAACTCTGCACTGGTCACCCTGGTGACAGACCCTTGTCTGTGATCTGCCTAAGCGTTCATTGTGACATCATAACTCTGCTCTGGTCACCGTGGTGACAGACCATTGTCTGTGATATCCCCAAGGGGGCATTGCGACATCATAAAACTGCAATGGTCACCCAGTTGACACGCCCTTGTCTCTGATCTGCCTGAGGGGGCATTGTGACATCATAAACCTGCACTGGCCACCCAGGTGACAGGCGCTTGTCTGTGATCTGCCTAAGGGGCAATGTGACATCATAATTCTGCACTTGTCACCCAGGTGACAGACCCTTGTCTTTGATCTCCCTAAGGAGATATTGTGACATCATAACTCTGCACTGTTTACCGTGGTGACAGACCCTTGTCTGTGATCTGCCTAAGGGGACATTGCGACATCATAACTCTGCACTGGTTACCGTAGTGACAGACCCTTATCTGTGATCTGCCTAAGGGGACATTGTGACATCATAACCCTGCACTGCTCACCCAGGTGACAGACCCATTTCTGTGATCCGCCTAATGGGGTATTGCGACATCATAACTCTGCACCGGTCACCCTGGTGTCAGATCCTTCTACGTTATCTGCCTTAGGGTTCATTGTGACATCATAACTCCGCACTGGTTACCCAGGTGACATACCCTTGTCTTTGATCTGCCTAAGGGGGCATTGTGACCTCATAACTCGGCACTCGACACCCAGGTGGCAGACCCTTGTCTTTGATCTGCCTAAGGGGGCATTGTGATACCATAAATCTGCACTGGTCACCCAGGTGAGAAACCCTTGTCTGTAAACTGTCTAAGGGGTCATTGTGACATCATAACTCTGCTCTAGTCACGCAGGTGACCGACCCTTGTCTGTGATCTGCCTAAGGGTCACTGTGACATCATAACTCTGCACTGGTCACCCAGGTGACAGACCCTTATCTGTGAACTGCCTAAGCGGGCATAGTGACATCATAACTCTGCACTGGTAACCCAGGTGACACACAATTGTCTTTGTTCTGCCTAAGGGGGCATTGTGACATCATAACTCTGCACGAGGCACCCAGGTGGCAGACTCTTGTCTGTGATCTGCCTAAGGGGGAATTGTGACATCATAACTCGCCACTCGTCACCCAGGCGGCAGACCCTTGTCTCTGATCTGCCTAAGGGGGCGTTGTGACATCATAACTCTGCACTGGTCACCGAGGTGACAGAACCTCGTCTCTGATCTGTATAAGAAGACATTGTGACATCATAACTCTGTACTGGTTACCATGTTGACAGACCCTTGTCTGTGATCTGCCTAAGGGGGCATGTGACATCATAGCTCTGCTGTGGTCACCCAGGTGACACACCCTTGTCTTTGATCTGCCCCAGGGGCATTGTGACATCATAACTCTGCACGAGGCACCCAGGTGTCAGACCATTCTCTGTGAACTGCCTAAGGGGGCATTGTGACATCAAAACTCTGCATGGGTCACCCATGTGACAAGACCTTGAATGTGGTCTGCCTAAAGGGGCATTGAGACATCATAACTGTGCACTGGTCACCCAGGTGACAGACCCTTGGCTTTGATCTGCCTAAGGGGGCATAGTTGCATCATAACTCTTCACTAGTCACCGCGGTGACAGACCCTTGTCTGTGAACTGCCTAAGAGGGCATGGTGACATCGCAACTGTACACCAGTAACGCAGGTGACGTACCCTTGTCTTTGATCTGCCTAAGGGGCCATTGTGACATCATAACTCTGCCCTGGCAACCCAGGTGAAAGACCCTTGTCTGTGATATGCCTAACGGGGCATTGTGACATCATAACTGCACTGGTCACCCTGGTGACAGACCGTTGTATGTTATCTGCCTAGGGTGGCATTGTGACATCATAACTCTGCACTGGTCAACCAGGTGACAGACCCTTGTCTGTGATCTGCCTAAGGGGGCATTGTGACATCATAACCCTTCACTGGTCACCCCGGTGACAGACCCCTGTCTGTGATCTGCCTAAGGGGCATTCTGACATCATAACACTGCACTGGTCACCCAGGTGAGAGATCCTTGTCTGTGATCTGTCTAAGGGTGAATTGTGACATCATAACTCTGCACTGGTCACCCAGGTGACAGACCCTTGTCTGTGATCTGCCTAAGCGTTCATTGTGACATCATAATTCTGCTCTGGTCACCGTGGTGACAGACCATTGTCTGTGATATCCCGAAGGGGGCATTGTGACATCATAACACTGCAATGGTCACCCAGTTGACCGGCCCTTGTCTGTGATCTGCCTGAGGGGGCATTGTGACATCATAAACCTGCACTGGCCACCCAGGTGACAGGCGCTTGTCTGTGATCTGCCTAAGGGGCAATGTGACATCATAATTCTGCACTTGTCACCCAGGTGACAGACCCTTGTCTTTGATCTGCCTAAGGAGATATTGTGACATCATAACTCTGCACTGTTTACCGTGGTGACAGACGCTTGTCTGTGATCTGCCTAAGGGGACATTGTGACATCATAACCCTGCACTGCTCACCCAGGTGACAGACCCATTTCTGTGATCTGCCTAATGGGGTATTGTGACATCATAACTCTGCACCGGTCACCCTGGTGTCAGATCCTTCTTCGTTATCTGCCTAAGGGTTCATTGTGACATCATAACTCTGCACTGGTTACCCAGGTGACAGACCCTTGTCTTTGATCTGCCTAAGGGGGCATTGTGACCTCATAACTCAGCACTCGTCACCCAGGTGGCAGACCCTTGTCTGTGATCTGCCTAAGGGGGCATTGTGATACCATAAATCTGCACTGGTCGCCCAGGTGAGAAACCCTTGTCTGTAAACTGTCTAAGGGGTCATTGTGACATCATAACTCTGCTCTAGTCACGCAGGTGACCGACCCTTGTCTTTGATCTGCCTAAGGGGGCACTGTGACATCATAACTCTGCACTGGTCACCCAGGTGACAGACCCTTATCTGTGAACTGCCTAAGCGGGCATAGTGACATCATAACTCTGCACTGGTAACCCAGGTGACACACAATTGTCTTTGTTCTGCCTAAGGGGGCATTGTGACATCATAACTCTGCACGAGGCACCCAGGTGGCAGACCCTTGTCTGTGATCTGCCTAAGGGGGAATTGTGACATCATAACTCGCCACTCGTCACCCAGGCGGCAGACCCTTGTCTGTGATCTGCCTAAGGGGGCGTTGTGACATCATAACTCTGCACTGGTCACCGAGGTGACAGAACCTCGTCTCTGATCTATATAAGAAGACATTGTGTCATCATAACTCTGCACTGGTTACCATGTTGACATACCCTTGTCTGTGATCTGCCTAAGGGGGCATGTGACATCATAGCTCTGCTGTGGTCACCCAGGTGACACACCCTTGTCTTTGATCTGCCCCAGGGGCATTGTGACATCATAACTCTGCACGAGGAACCCAGGTGTCAGACCCTTCTCTGTGAACTGCCTAAGGGGGCATTGTGACATCAAAACTCTGCATGGGTCACCCATGTGACAAGACCTTGAATGTGGACTGCCTAAAGGGGCATTGAGACATCATAACTGAGCACTGGTCACCCAGGTGACAGACCCTTGCCTTTGATCTGCCTAAGGGGGCATAGTTGCATCATAACTCTTCACTAGTCACCGTGGTGACAGACCCTTGTCTGTGATCTGCATATGGGGGTATTGTGACATCATAACTATGCACGGGTCACCCAGGTGACAGACCCTTGTCTGTGATCTGCCTAAGGGTGCATTGTGACATCCTAACTCTGCACGCGTCACCCTGGTGACAGACCCTTGTCTTTGAAGTTCTTAAGTGGTCATTGTGACATCATAACTCTGCACTGGTCACCCAGGTAACAGACCCTTGTCTGTGAACTGCCTAATGGGGCATTGTGACTTCAAATCACTGCACTTGTCACCGAGGTGACATACCCTTGTCTCTGAACTGTCTAAGGGGGCATGGTGGCATCATAATTCTGCACTGGTCACCCAGGTGACAGACCCTTGTCTTTGATCTACCTAAGGGGGCATTGTGACATCATAACTCTGCACGAGGCACAAAGGTGGCAGACCCTTGTCTGTGATCGGCCTAAGGGGGCATTGTGACATCATAACTCCGCACGGGTCACCCTGTAGTCAGACCCTTGTCTGTGATCTTCCTCAGGGGGCGTTGTGTCATCACTACCCTGCACTGGTCACCCAGGTGACAGGCGCTTGTCTGTGATCTGCCTAAGGGGGCTTTGTGACATCATAACTATGCACTGGTCACCCAGCTGACAGGCCCTTGTCTGTGATCTGCCTAAGGGGTCATTGTTACATCACAACTCTCCAATGGTCACCCAGGTGACAGGCCCTTCTCTGTGATCTGCCTAAGGGTGCATTGTGACATCATAACTCTGCACTGGTCACCCAGGTGACAGGCAGTTGTCTGTGATCTGCCTAAGGGGGCATTGTGACATCATAACTCTGCACTTGGCACCCAGGTGACAGGACCTTGTCTGTGATCTGCCTAAGGGGGCATTGTGACATCATAACACTGCACGGGGCACGCAGGTGACTGGCGCTTGTCTGTGATCTGTCTAAGGGGCATTGTGAAATCATAACTCTACACGGGTCACACAGGTGACAGGCTCTTGACTGTGATCTGCCTAAGTGGGCATTGTGACATCAAAATTCTGCACGGGTCTCCCAGGTGTCAGGCCCATGTCTGTGATCTCCCTGAGGGGGAATTGTGACATCATAATTCTGCACTGGTCACCCAGGTTACAGCCCCTTGTCTGTGATCTGCTTAGGGGGCATTGAGACATCATAACTCTGCACTGGTCACCCAGGTGACAGACCCTTGCCTTCGATTTGCCTAAGGGGGCATTGTTGCATCACAACTCTTCGCTAGTCACCGTTGTGACAGACCCTTGTCTGTGTTCTGCCTAAGAGGGCATTGTGACATTGTAACTGTGCACTGGTAACCATGGTGACGTACCCTTGTGTTTGATCCACCTAACGGGGCATTGGGACATCATAACTCTGCACTGTTCACTCAGGTGAAAGACCCTTGTCTGTGAACTGCCTAACGGAGCGTTGTGACATCCTAACTCTGCACGGGGCACCCTGGTGACAGACCCTTGTCTTTGATCTTCTTAAGTGGTCATTGTGACATCGTAACTCTGCACTGGTCACCCAGGTGACAGACCCTTGTCTGTGAACCGAGTAAGGGGGCATTGTGACATCATATCTCTGCACTGGTCACCGACGTGACAGACCCTTGTCTCTGAACTGCCTAAGGGGGCATTTTGACATCATAACTCTGCACGGGTCACCCTGGAGACAGACCCTTCTCTGTGATCTGCCTAAGGGGCATTGTGACATCATAAGTCTGCACTGGTCACCCTGGTGACAGACCTTTGTCCGCTATCTGCCTAAGGGTGCATTGTGACATCATAACTCTGCACTGGTTACCCAGGTGACAGACCCTTGTCTGTGATCTGCCTAAGGGGGCATTGTGACCTCTTAAGTCGCCACTAGTCACCCAGGCGACAGACCATTGTCTGTGATCTGCCTAAGGGGGCATTGTGACATCATAACTCTGCACTGGTCACCCAGGTGACAGACCCATTTCTGTGATCTGCCTAAGAGGGCATGGTTGCATCATAACACTTCACTAGTCACCGTGGTGACAGGCCCTTGTCTGTGATCTGCCTAAGAGGGCATTGTGACATCATAACTGTGCACTGGTAACCCAGGTGACGTACCCTTCACTGTGATCTGCCTAAGGGGGCATTGTGACATCATAACTCTGCACTTGGCACCCAGGTGACAGGCCCTTGTCTGTGATCTGCCTAAGGGGGCATTGTGACATCATAACACTGCACGGGGCACGCAGGTGACTGGCGCTTGTCTGTGATCTGTCTAAGGGGCATTGTGAAATCATAACTCTACACGGGTCACACAGGTGACAGGCTCTTGACTGTGATCTGCCTAAGTGGGCATTGTGACATCAAAATTCTGCACGGGTCTCCCAGGTGTCAGGCCCATGTCTGTGATCTCCCTGAGGGGGAATTGTGACATCATAATTCTGCACTGGTCACCCAGGTTACAGCCCCTTGTCTGTGACCTGCTTAGGGGGCATTGAGACATCATAACTCTGCACTGGTCACCCAGGTGACAGACCCTTGTCTGTGTTCTGCCTAGGAGGGCATTGTGACATTGTAACTGTGCACTGGTAACCATGGTGACGTACCCTTGTCTTTGATCCACCTAAGGGGGCATTGGGACATCACAACTCTGCACTGTTCACTCAGGTGAAAGACCCTTGTCTGTGAACTGCCTAAGGGTGCGTTGTGACATCCTAACTCTGCACGGGTCACCCTGGTGACAGACCCTTGTCTTTGATCTTCTTAAGTGGTCATTGTGACATCGTAACTCTGCACTGGTCCCCAGGTGACAGACCCTTGTCTGTGAACCGAGTAAGGGGGCATTGTGACATCATATCTCTGCACTGGTCACCGACGTGACAGACCCTTGTCTCTGAACTGCCTAAGGGGGCATTGTGACATCATAACTCTGCACGGGTCACTCTGGAGACAGACCCTTTGCTGTGATCTGCCCAAGGGGCATTGTGACATCATAAGTCTGCACTGGTCACCCTAGTGACAGACCTTTGTCCGCTATCTGCCTAAGGGTGCATTGTGACATGATAACTCTGCACTGGTTACCCTTGTCTGTGATCTGCCTAAGGGGGCATTGTGACCTCATAAGTCGCCACTCGTCACCCAGGTGACAGACCATTGTCTGTGATCTGCCTAAGGTGGCATTGTGACATCATAATTCTGCACTGGTCACCCAGGTGACAGACCCATTTCTGTGATCTGCCTAAGAGGGCATGGTTGCATCATAACTCTTCACTAGTCACCGTGGTGACAGGCCCTTGTCTGTGATCTGCCTAAGAGGGCATTGTGACATCATAACTGTGCACTAGTAACCCAGGTGACGTACCCTTCACTGTGATCTGCCTAAGGGGGCATTGTGACTTCATAACTCTGCACTGGTCATCCAGGTGACATACCCTTTTCTGTGTTCTGCCTAAGGGGGCATTGTGACATCATAACTCTGCACTGGTCACCCAGGTGACAGACCATTGTCTGTGATCTGCCTAAGTGGGCATTGTGATATCATAACCCTGCAATGGACACCCTGGTGAGAGACCGTTGTCTGTAAACTGCCTAAAGGGGCATTGTGACATCATAACTCTGCACTGGTCACCCGGGTGAAAGACCCTTGTCTGTGGTCTGCCTAAGGGGCCATTGAGTCATCATAACTCTGCCGTGGTCACCCAGGTGACAGGCGCTTGTCTGTGATCTGCCTAAGGGGTCATTGTGACATCATAACTCTGCACTGCTCTCCCAGGTGACAGTCCCTTGTCTGTGTTCTGCCTAAGGGGACATTCTGACAGAGTAACCCTGCACTGGTCACTGTGGTTACAGACCCTTATCTCTGATCTGCCTAAGGGGGCATTGTGAGATTATAACTCTGCACTGGTCACACAGGTGACAGACCCTGATCTGTGATCAGCCTAACGGGGCATTGAGACATCATAAATCTACAATGGGCAGCCAGGTGACAGGCCCTTGTCTGTGATCTCCCTAAGGGGGCATTGTGACATCATAACACTGCACTAATCACCCAGGTGACAGGCCCTTGTCTGTGATCTGCTTAGGGGGCATTGTGACATCATAACTCTCCACTGGACTACAAGGTGACAGGCCCTTGTCTGTGATCTGCCTAAGGGGGCATTGTGACATCATAACTCTGCACTCGTCAACCAGGAGAGAGACCTTTGTCTGTCATCTGCCTAAGAGGGCATTATGACATCATAACTCTGCACTGGTCACCCAGGTGACAGGCCATTTCCTGTGATCTGCCTAGGGGGTCATTGTGACATCATAACTCTGCAATGGTCACCCAGGTGACAGGTCCTTGTCTGTGATCTGACTAAAGGGACATTGTGTCTTAATAACTCTGCACTGGTCACCCACGTGACAGACCCTTGTTTGTAATCTGCCTAAGGGGGCATTGTGACATCGTTTCTATGCACTGGGCACCCAGGTGACAGGCCCTTGTCTGTGATCTGCCTAAGGGGGCATTGTGACATCATAACTCTGCGCTGGTCACCCAGGTGACAGACCCTTGTCTTTCATCTGCATAAGGGGGCATTGTGATATCATAACTCTGCAGGGGGCAACCAGGTGACAGAACGTTGTCTGTGATCTGCCTAAGGGGGCATTGTGACATCATACATCTGCACACGTCACCCAGGTGACACACCCTTGTCTGTGATCTGCGTACAGGGGAATTGTGACGTCATAACTCTGCACTGGTCACCCAGGTGACAGGCCATTGTCAGTGATCTGCCTAAGGGGTATTGTGACTTCATAAGTCTGCACTGGTCACCCAGGTGACAGGCCCTTGGCTGTGATCTGCCCAAGGTAGAATTGTGACATCATAACTCTGCACTGGGAACCCAGGTGAAAAGCCCTTGTCTGAGATCTGCCTATGGGGGCATTGTGACATCATAACTCTGCACTGGGCACCCTGGTTACAAGCACTTGTCTGTGATCTACCAAAGGGTGCATTGTGACATCATAACTCTGCATTGGGCACCCAGGTGACAGACCCATGTCTGTGATCTTTCTAAGGGGGCATTGGGACATCATAACTCTGCATTGGTCACCAATGTGACTGACCACTGTCTTTGATCTGCCTAAGGGGGCATTGTGACACACACGAGTTCCTGTCACCTGGGTGACCAGTGCAGAGCTATGATGTCACAACGCACCCTTAGGCAGATCACGGACAAGAGTCTGTCACCTGTTTGACCAGTGCACAGTCCTGATGACTAAATGCCCCCTAATGAAGATCACAGACACAGGTCTGTCACCACGTTGACCAGTGCAGAGTTATGATGTCACAATGCTCCCTTAGGCAGATGACAGACAAGGATCTGTAACCTGGGGGACCAGTGCAAAGTTATGATGTCACAATGCCCCTTAGGCAGAACACAGACAACGGCCTGTCACCAGGGTGACCAGTGCAGAGTTATGATGTCACAATGTCCCCTTAGGCAGATGACGGAAAAGGGTTTGTCTCCTGGCTGACCAGTGCAGTGTTATGATGTCACAACTCCCCCTTAGGCAGATCACAGACAAGGGTCTGTCACCTGGGTGACCAGTGCAGGGTTATGTAGTCACAATGTCCCCTTAGGCAGATCACAGACAAGGGCCTGTCTCCACGGTGACCAGTGCAGACTTATGATGTCACAATGCCCCCTTAGGCAGATCACAGACAAGGGTCAGTCACCTGGGTGACCCGTGCTGAGTTCTGATGTCACAATGCCCCTTTAGGCAGATCAAAGTCTAGGTTCTGTCTCCTGGGTGACCCTTGCAGAGTTATGATGTCACAATGCCCCTTAGGCAGAACACAGACAACGGCCTCTCACCAGGGTGACCCGTGCAGAATTATGTTGTCACATTGCCCCCTTAGGCAGACCACAGACAAGGGCCTGTCCCCTGGCAGACCTGTGTAGAGCAATGATGTCACAATGCCCCCTTAGGGAGGTCACAGACAAGGGAGTGTCAAATGGGTGACCAGTGCAGCGTTATAATGTCACAATGCCCCCTTAGGCACATCACAGAGAAGGGCCTGTCATTTGAGTGACCAGTGCAGAGTTTTGATGTCACAATGCCCCCTTAGGGAGGTCACAGACAAGGTCCTGTCACCTGGGTGACCAGAGCAGAGTTATGATGTCACAACGTCCCCTTAGGCTTCTCACAGACAACGGCTTCTCACCTGGATTACCAGTGCACTGTTATGATGTCACAATGCCACCTTAGGCAGATCACAGACAAGGGTCTGTCACCCGGGTGAGCAGTGCAGAGTTATGATGTCACCATGCCCGCTTAGGGAGATCACAGTCAATGGTCTGTCACCTGTGTGCCCAGTGCAGAGTTATGATGTCACAATGCCGCCTTAAGCATATCAGAGACAACGGCTTGTCACCTGGGTGAGGAGTGTAGATTTGTGACGTCACAATGCCCCTTAGGCAGATCATAGACAAGGGCCTGTCACCAGGGTGACCGATGCAAAGTTATGATGTCACAATGCCCCCTAAGGCAGATCGCAGACAATTGCCTGTCACCTGGGTGAGCAGTGCAGATTTATGTTGTCACAATGCCCACTTAGGCAGATCAAAGACAATGGCCTTTCTCCTCGGTGCCCAGTGCTGAGTTATGATGTCACAATGCCCCCTTAGGCAGATCACAGACAATGGCCTGTCACCTGGGAAACCATGGCAGAGTTATGATGTCACAATGCCCCTTTAGGCAGATCACAGACAAGGGCCTGTCATCTGTGTGCCCAGTGCAGAGTTCTGATTTCACAATGCCCCCTTAGGCAGATCACAGACAAGGGCCTGTCACCTGGGTGCCTAGTGCAGAGTTATTATGTCACAATTTCCCCTTAGGCAGATCACAGACAAAGGACTGTCAGCTGGGTACCCCGTGTAGAGTTATGATGTCACAATGCCCCTTTAGGGCGATCACAGACAAGGGACTGACAGCTGCGTGCCCAGTGGGGAGTTATGATGTCACAATGCCCCCTTAGGCAGATCACAGACAAGGGCCTGTCAACTGGGTGCCCAGAGCAGTGTTATGATGTCACAATGCCCCCTTAGGCAGATCACAGGAAAGGGCCAGTCACCTGGGTTCCCAGTGCAGAGTTATGATGTCACAATGCCCCCTTATGCTGATCACAGACAACGGCCTGTCACCTCGGTTACCAGTGCAGTGTTATGATGTCACAATGCCCCATTAGGCAGATAAAATACAAGGGCCTGACACCTGGGTGAACAGTGCAGAGTTATGATGTAACAATGACATCTTAGGCAGATCAAAGACAAGGGCCTGTCACCTGTGTTACCATTACAGTGTTATGATGTCACAATGTCCCCTTGGGCATATCACAGACAAGGGTCTGTCACCTGGGTGACAAGTGCAGAGTTATGATGTCACAATGCCCCATAAGGCAGATCACAGACAATGGTCCGTCACCTGGGTGACCAGAGCGGAGTTATGATGTCCCAATGCCCCCTTAGGCAGATCACAGACAAGGGCCTGTCACCTGGGTGACCAGTGCGGAGTTATGATGTCACAATGCCCCTTGCGGAGATCACAGAAAAGGGTCTGTCACCTGGGTGGCCCGTGCAGAGTTATGATGTCACAATGCCCCCTTAGGCTGATCACAGACAAGGATCTGTCACCTGGGTGACCCGTTCAGGGTTATGATGTCACAATGCCCCCTTAGGCTGATCACAGACAACGGTCTGCCACCTGGGTGACCCTTGCTGTGTTGTGATGTCACAATGCCCCTTAGGCAGATCACAGACAATTGCCTGTCACCAAGGTGACCAATGCAGTGTTATGATGTCACAATGCCCCCTTAGGCAGATCGCAGACAACGGCCTGTCACCTGGGTGACCAGTGCAGAGTTATGATGCCACTATGCCCCCTTAGGCAGGTCACTGACAAGGGTCTGTCACCTGGGTGACCAATGCACAGTTATGATGTCACAATGCCCCCTAAGACAGATCACAGACCAGGGCATGCCACCTGGGTGACACGTGCAGTGTTATAAAGTCACAATGTCACCTTTCAGAGATCGCAGACAAAGACCTGTCACCTAGGTGCCTAGTGCAAAGTTATGATGTCACAATGCCCCCTTATGCAGATCACACAAAAGGGCCTGTCGCCTGGGTGACGAGTGCAGAGTCATTATGTCACAATTCTCCCTTAGGCAGATCACAGACCAGGGCCTGTCACCTGGGTGACCCGTGCAGGGTTATGAAGTCACAATGCCCCCTTAGGCGGATCTCAGAAAAGGGCCTGACACCTGGGTGAGCAGTGCAGAGTTATGATGTCACAATGCCCCATTAGGCAGATCAAAGAAAAGGGCCTGTCACCTGTGTGCCCAGTGCACACCTATGTTGTCACAATGCCCTCTTAGGCAGATCACTGACCAGGGCCTGTCACCTGCGTGACACGTGCTGTGTTATGATGTCACAATGACCCCTTAGGCAGATCACAGACAAGGGCCTGTCACCTGGGTACCGAGTGCAGAGTTAGGATGTCACAATGCCCCCTTGGGCAGATCGCAAACAAGGGCCTGTCACCTGGGTGACCAGTGCAGGGTTATGATGTCACAATGCCCCCTTAGGCAGATCAAAGACAAGCGCCTGTCACCTGGCTGCCCAGTGCAGAGTTATGATGTTACAATGCCGCCTAAGGCATATCGCAGACAAGGGCCTGTCACCTGGGTGAGCAGTGCAGAGTTATGATGTCACAATGCCCCCTTAGGCAGATCAAAGGCAATAGCCTTTCACCTCGGTGCCCAGTGCAGAGTTATGATGTCACAATGCCCCCTTTTGGCAGATCACAGAAAAGGGACTGTCACCTGGGTGCCCAATGCGGAGTTATGATGTCACAATGCCCCCTTAGGCAGATGACAGACAAAGGACTGTCACCTGGGTGAGCAGTGCAGAGTTATGATGTCACAATGCCCCCTTAGGCACATCACAGACAAGGGCCTGTCATCTGCGTGTCCAGTGCAGAATTATGATTTCACAATGCCCCCTTAGGCAGATCACAGACAAGGGCCTGTTCACCTGGGTGCCCAATGCAGAGTTTTGATGTAACAATGCCCCTTAGGCTGATGATAGACAACGGCCTCTCACCTGGGTTACCAGTGCAGTGTTATGATGTCACAATGCCCCCTTAGGCAGATCAAAGACAAGGGCCTGTCACCTGGGTGAACAGTGCAGAGTTATGATGTCACAATGCCCCCTTAGGCTGATCACAGACAACGACCTCTCACCTGCATTACCAGTGCAGTGTTTTGATGTCACAAAGCCCCCTTAGGCAGATCACAGAGAAGTGCCTGTCACCTGGGTGACCAGTGCAGAGTTATGCTCTCATAATGCCCACTTAGGCAGATCACAGACAAGGGCCTGTCACCTGGGTGACCAGTGCAGAGTTATGATGTCACAATGCCCCTTAGGCAGATCACATACAAGGGTCTATCACCTGGGTGACCAGTGCAGGGTTATGATGTCACAGTGCCCCCTTAGCAGATCATAGACAAGGGCCTTTCAACAGGGTGACCAGTGCAGTGTTATGGTGTCACAACGCCCCCTTAGGCAGATCACTGACAAGGGCCTGTCACCTGGGGGACCAGTGCAGTGTTATGATGTCACAATGAACCCTTAGGCAGATCACAGACAAGGGTCTGACACCTGTGTGCCCAGTGCAGAGTTACGATGTCACAATGTCCGCTTACGCAGATCACAGACAAAGACCTGTCACCTGGGTGCCAAGTGCGGAGTTATGATGTCACAATGCCCCCTTAGGCAGATCACAGACAAGGGCCTGTCACCTGGGTGAGCAGTGCAGAGTTACGATTTCACAATGCCCCATTAGGCAGATCACAGACAAGGGTCTGTCACCTGGGTGACCAGAGCCGTGTTATGTTGTCACAATGCCCCCTTAGGCAGATCAGAGACAAGGGCCTGTCACCTGGGTGACCAGAGCGGAGTTATGATATCACAATGCCCAATTAGGCTGATCACAGACAAGGGTCTGTCACCTGTGTGCCCAGTGCAGAGTTACGATGTCACAATGTCCGCTTACGCAGATCACAGACAAAGACTGTCACCTGGGTGCCTAGTGCGGAGTTATGATGTCACAATGCCCCCTTAGGATGATCAGAGACAAGGGTCTCTCACCTAGGTGACCGTTGCAGTGTTGTAATGTCACAATGCCCCTTAGGCAAATCACAGACAAGCGCCTGTCACCAAGGTGACCAATGCAGGGTTATGGTGACACAATGACCCCTTAGGCAGATCAAAGACAAGGGCCTGTCACCTGGGTGCCCAATGCTGAGTTATGATATCACAATGCCCATTTAGGCAGATCACAGAGAAGGCACTGTTACATAGGTGCCCAGTGCGGAGTTATGATGTCACAATGCCCCCTTAGGGAGATCACAGACAAGAGCCTGTCACCTGGGAGACCAGTGCGGAGTTATGATGTCACAATGCACCCTTAGGGAGATCACAGACAAGGGCCTGTCACCTGGGTGAGCAGTGCAAAGTTATGATGTCACAATGCCCCCTTAGGCAGATCACAGACAAGGGCCTGTCACCTGGGCGTCCAGTGCAGAGTTATGATTTCACAATTCCCCCTTAGGCAAATCACAGAAAAGGGCCTGTTCACCTGGGTGCCCAGTGCAGGGTTATGATGTCACAATGCCCCCTTAGGAATATCACAGACAAGGGACTGTCATCTGGGTGCCGAGTGCGGTGTTATGATGTCACAATGCCCTCTTAGGCAGATCACAGACAAGAGCCTGTCACCTGGGAAACCAGGGCAGAGTTATGATGTCACAATGCCCCCTGAGGCAGATCACAAACAAGGGCCTGTCACCTGGGTGAACAGTGCAGAGTTATGACGTGACAATCCCCCCTTAGGCAGATCACAGACAAAGGCCTATCACCTGGGTGCCCAGTGCAGAGTTTTGATGTCACAATGCCCCCTTAGGCTGATCACACACAACTGCCTCTCACCTGGGTTACCAGTGCAGTGTTACGATGTCACAATGCCCCCTTAGGCAGATCAAAGACAAGGGCCTGTCACCTGGGTGAACAGTGCAGAGTTATGACGTCACAATACCACCTTAGCAGATCACAGAAAAGGGCCTGTCACCTGGGTCACCATTGCGGAGTTATGATGTCACAACGCACCCTTAGGAATATCACAGACAAGGGACTGTCACCTGGGTGGCCCGTGCAGAGTTATGATGTCACAATGCCCCCTTAGGCTGATCACTGACAAGAGTCTGCCAGCTGGATGACCCGTTCAGGGTTATGATGTCACAATGCCCCCTTAACCTGATCACACACAAGGGTCTGTCACCTGGGTGACCCTTGCAGAGTTGTGATGTCACAATGCCCCTTACGCATATCACAGACAACGGCCTGTCACCAAGGTGCCAAATGCTGAGTTATGATGTCACAATACCCCTTTAGGCAAATCGCAGACAATGGCCTGTCACCTTGGTGAACAGTGCAGAGTTATGATGTCACAATGCCCCCTGAGGCAGATCAAAGACAAGGGCCTGTCACCTGGGTACCCAATGCTGAGTTATGATGTCACAATGACCCCTTAGGGAGATCAGAGACAAGGGACTGTCACCTGGTTGCCCAGTACAGAGTTATGATGCCACAATGCCCCCTTAGGGAGATCACAGACAAGGGCCTGTCTCCTGGGAGACCAGGGAAGAGTTATGATGTGACAATTCCCCCTTAGGCAGATCACAGACAAGGGTCTGTCACCTGGGTGACCAGAGCGGTGTTATGTTGTCACAATGCCCCCTTAGGCAGATCAGAGACAAGGGCCTGTCACCTGGGTGACCAGAGCGGAGTTATGATATCACAATGCCCAATTAGGCTGATCACAGACAAGGGTCTGTCACCTGTGTGCCCAGTGCAGAGTTACGATGTCACAATGTCCGCTTACGCAGATCACAGACAAAGACCTGTCACCTGGGTGCCTAGTGCGGAGTTATGATGTCACAATGCCCCCTTAGGATGATCAGAGACAAGGGTCTCTCACCTAGGTGACCGTTGCAGTGTTGTAATGTCACAATGCCCCTTAGGCAAATCACAGACAAGCGCCTGTCACCAAGGTGACCAATGCAGGGTTATGGTGACACAATGCCCCCTTAGGCAGATCAAAGACAAGGGCCTGTCACCTGGGTGCCCAATGCTGAGTTATGATATCACAATGCCCCTTTAGGCAGATCACAGAGAAGGGACTGTTACATAGGTGCCCAGTGCGGAGTTATGATGTCACAATGCCCCCTTAGGGAGATCACAGACAAGAGCCTGTCACCTGGGAGACCAGGGCAGAGTTATGATGTCACAATGCCCCCTTAGTAAGATCACAGACAAGGGAATGTCAGCTGGGTGCCCAGTGCGGAGTTATGATGTCACAATGCACCCTTAGGGAGATCACAGACAAGGGCCTGTCACCTGGGTGAGCAGTGCACAGTTATGATGTCACAATGCCCCCTTAGGCAGATCACAGACAAGGGCCTGTCACCTGGGCGTCCAGTGCAGAGTTATGATTTCACAATGCCCCCTTAGGCAAATCACAGAAAAGGGCCTGTTCACCTGGGTGCCCAGTGCAGGGTTATGATGTCACAATGCCCCCTTAGGAATATCACAGACAAGGGACTGTCATCTGGGTGCCGAGTGCGGTGTTATGATGTCACAATGCCCTCTTAGGCAGATCACAGACAAGAGCCTGTCACCTGGGAAACCAGGGCAGAGTTATGATGTCACAATGCCCCCTGAGGCAGATCACAAACAAGGGCCTGTCACCTGGGTGAACAGTGCAGAGTTATGACGTGACAATCCCCCCTTAGGCAGATCACAGACAAAGGCCTATCACCTGGGTGCCCAGTGCAGAGTTTTGATGTCACAATGCCCCCTTAGGCTGATCACACACAACTGCCTCTCACCTGGGTTACCAGTGCAGTGTTACGATGTCACAATGCCCCCTTAGGCAGATCAAAGACAAGGGCCTGTCACCTGGGTGAACAGTGCAGAGTTATGACGTCACAATACCACCTTAGCAGATCACAGAAAAGGGCCTGTCACCTGGGTCACCATTGCGGAGTTATGATGTCACAACGCACCCTTAGGAATATCACAGACAAGGGACTGTCACCTGGGTGGCCCGTGCAGAGTTATGATGTCACAATGCCCCCTTAGGCTGATCACTGACAAGAGTCTGCCAGCTGGATGACCCGTTCAGGGTTATGATGTCACAATGCCCCCTTAACCTGATCACACACAAGGGTCTGTCACCTGGGTGACCCTTGCAGAGTTGTGATGTCACAATGCCCCTTACGCATATCACAGACAACGGCCTGTCACCAAGGTGCCAAATGCTGAGTTATGATGTCACAATGCCCCTTTAGGCAAATCGCAGACAATGGCCTGTCACCTGGGTGAACAGTGCAGAGTTATGATGTCACAATGCCCCCTTAGGCAGATCAAAGACAAGGGCCTGTCACCTGGGTACCCAATGCTGAGTTATGATGTCACAATGACCCCTTAGGGAGATCACAGACAAGGGACTGTCACCTGGTTGCCCAGTACAGAGTTATGATGCCACAATACCCCCTTAGGGAGATCACAGACAAGGGCCTGTCTCCTGGGAGACCAGGGAAGAGTTATGATGTGACAATTCCCCCTTAGGCAGATCACAGAAAAGGGCCTGTCACCTGGGCGAGCAGTGGAGAGTTATGACATCACAATGCCCCCTTAGGCAGATCACAGACAAAGGCCTGTCACCTGGGTGACCAGTGCAGAGATATGATGAAACAATGCCCCCTTAGGCAAATCACTGACAAGGGTCTGTCACCTGGGTGACCAGTGCAGGGTTATGGTGTCACAATCCCCGCTTAGGAAGATCACAGACAAGGGCCTGTCAACTGGGGGACCAGTGCAGTGGTATTATGTCACAATGCACCCTTTAGGGAGATCACAGACTATGGCCTGTCACCTGGGTGACAAGTGCAGTGTTATGATGTAACAATGCCCCCTTAGGCAGATCACAGACAAGGGTATGTCACTTGGGTGCCCAGTGCAGAGTTATAATGTCACAATGCCCCCCTATGCACATCACAGTCTAGGGACTGTCAACTCGGGGACCAGTGCAGAATTGTGATGTCACAATGCCCCCTCAGGCAGATCAAACACAGGGGTCTGTCACCTGGGTGACCAGTGCAGATTTATGATGTCACAATGACCCCTTAGGCAGATCACAGACAAGGGACTGTCACCTGGGCGACCAGTGCAGATTTATGATGTCATAACGCCCCCTTAGGCAGATCACAGACAAGGGCCTGGCACCTGGGTTACCAGTGCAGAATTCTGATGTCACAATACCCCCTTAGGCAGTTCACAGACAAAGGCCTGTCACCTGGGTGACCAGTGCAGAGTTATGATGTCACAATGCCCACTTAGGCAGATCACAGAGAAGGGCCTGTCACCTGGGTGGACAGTGCTGAGTTAGGATGTCACAATGCCCCTTTAGGCAGATCACAGACAGGGGACAGTCACCTGGGAGACCAGGGCAGATTTATGATGTTGCAATGCCCCCTTAGGCAGATCACAGACAAGGGCCTCTCAGCTGGGTTACCAGTGCAGTGTTATTATGTCACAATGCCACCTTAGGCAGATCACAGACAAGGGTCTGTCACCTGGGTGACTAGTGCAGACTCTTGATGTCACAATGCCCCCTTAGCTAGATCAAAGACAATGGCCTTTCACCTCGGCGCCCTGTGAAGAGTTATGATGTCACAATGCCCCCTTAGGCAGATAACAGAAAAGAGCCTGTCACCTGGGTGCCCAATGCTGAGTTATGATGTCAGAATGCCCCCTTAGGAATATCACAGACAAGGGACTGTCACCTGGGTGCCCAGTGTGGTGTTATGATGTCACAATGCCCTCTTAGGCAGATCACAGAGAAGGGCCTGTCACCTGGGTGCCCAATGCAGAGTTATGATGTCACAATGCCCCCTTAGGCTGATCACAGACAACGGCCTCTCACCTGGGTTACCAGTGCAGTGTTATGATGTCACAATGCCCCCTTAGGCAGATCAAAGACAAGGACCTGTCACCTGGGTGAACAGTGCAGATGTATGATGTCACAATACCACCTTAGGCAGATCACAGACAAGGGCCGGTCACCTGGGTGCCCAGTGCAGACTTATGTTGTCACAATGACCCCTTAGGCAGATCACAGACAAGGGACTGTCACCTGGGTGCCCAGTGCAGAGTTATGATGCCACAATGCGCCCTTAGGGAGATCACACACAAGGGCCTGTCTCCTGGGAGACCAAGGAAGAGTCATGATGTGACAATGCCCCCTTTGGCAGATCACAGACAGGGGTCTGTCACCAGGGCGAACAGTGCTGAGTTATGACAACACAATGCCCCCTTAGGCATATCACAGACAAGGGCCTGTCACCTGGGTGACCAGTGCAGAGATATGATGCCACAATGCCCCCTTAGGCAGATCACTGACAAGGGTCTGTCACCTGGGTGACCAGTGCAGGGTTATGATGTCACAATCCCCCCTTAGGAAGATCACAGACAAGGGCCTGTCAACTGGGTGACCAGTGCAGTGTTATGATGTCACAATGCCCCTTTAGGGAGATCACAGACAATGGCCTGTCACCTGGGTGACAAGTGCGGTGTTATGAAGTCACAATGCCCCCTTAAGCAGATCACAGACAAGGGCATGTCAACTGTGTGCCCAGTGCAGAGGTATAATGTCACAATGACCCCTTATGCACATCAGAGACTAGGGAATGTCACCTCGGTGACCAGGGCAGAATTATGATGTCACAATGCCCCCTCAGGCAGATCAAACACAGGGGTCTGTCACCTGGGTGACCA
Source organism: Gorilla gorilla gorilla (assembly GCF_029281585.2). NCBI lineage: Eukaryota > Metazoa > Chordata > Mammalia > Primates > Hominidae > Gorilla > Gorilla gorilla. The sequence goes on along the minus strand of NC_073241.2, from coordinate 30,264,787 downwards.
GTGCAGACTTATGATGTCACAATGCCCCTTAGGCAGATCACAGACAAGAGTCTGTCACCTGGGTGACCCGTGCAGGGTTATGATATCACTATGACCCCTTATGCAGATCACAGTCAAGGGTCTGTCAACCGGGTGATGCGTGCAGGGTTATGATGTCACATTCCCCCTTAGGCCTAACACAGACGAGTGTCTGTCACCTGCGTGACTCGTGCAGAGTTATGGTTTCACAATGCCCCCTAAGGCAGATCACAGACAAGGTTCCGTCACCTGGGTGACAAATGCAGAGTTATGATGTCACAATGCCCCATTAGGCAGATCACAGACAATGATCTGTCACCTGGATGACCTGGGCAGAGATATGATGTCATAATGCCCCTTAGGCAGATGACAGACAAGGGTCTGTCACCTGGGTGACCAGTGCAGTGTTATGATGTCACAATGCCCCCTTAGGCTGATCACATACAAGGGTCTTTCACATGGGTTACCAGTGCAGATTTATGATCAGAATGCCCCTTTAGCCCGATCACAGACAAGGGTCTGTCACCTGTTTGACCTGTGCACAGTCCTGATGACAAAATGACCCCTTAGGGAGATCACAGACACAGGTCTGTCACCACGGTGACCAGTGCAGAGTTCTGATGTCACAATGCCGCGTTAGGGAGATCACAGATATGGGCCTATCACCAGGATCCCCATTGCAGTATTATGATGTCACAATTCCATATTAGGCAGATCACAGACAAAGTTCTGTCACCTGGGTTACCAGTGCAGAGTTATGACGTCACAATGCCCCTTTAGCCAGATCACAGAAAAGGGCCTGTCACCTGGGTGCCCATTTCAGAGTTATGATGTCCAATGCCGCCTTAGGCAGATCAGAGACAAGGGTCTGTCACCTGGGTGACCAGTGCAGCGTTATGATGTCACAATGCCCCCTTAGGCAGATCAAAGACAAGCGTCTCTCTCCTGGGTGTCCAGTGCAGAGTTATGATGTCACAATGCACCCTTAGGCAGATCAAAGTAAACGGTCTGTCACCTTGGTGACCAGCTCAGAGTTATGATGTCACAATGCCCTCTTATGCAGATCAAAGACAAGGGACTATCACCAGGGTGACCCGTGCAGATTTATGATGTCACATTGCACCCTTAGGCAGATCACAGACAAGGGTCTGTCACCTGGGTGACCCGTGCAGAGTTATTATGTCACAATGCCCCCTTAGGTAGATCAAAGACAAGGGTCTCTCACCTGGGTGACCCGTGCAGAGTTATGATGGCACAATGCCCCCTTAGGCAGATCACAGTCAAGAGTCTGCACCTGGGTGACCAGTGCGGAGTTATGATATCACAATGCCCCCTAAGGCAGATCACAGACAAGGGTCTGTCACCTGGGTGACCAGTGCGGAGTTATGATGTCACAATGCCCCCTTAGGCAGATCACTGACAAGGGTCTGTCTCCTGGGTGACCAGTGCTGTATTATGTTGTCACAATGACCCCTTAGGCAGATCACAGACAAGGGCCTGTCACCTGGGTGACCCGTGCAGTGTTATGATGTCACAATGCCCCATTAGGCAGATCACAGTTAATGGACTGTCACCTGGGTGACCAGTGCAGAGTTATGATGTCACAATGCCCCCTTAGGCAGATCACAGACAAAGGTCTGTCACCTGGATAAGCAGTGCAGAGTTATGATGTCACAATGCCCCCTTAGGCAGATCAAAGAAAAGGGTCTGTCACCTGGGTGACCAGTGCAGTGTTATCATTTCACAGTGCCCACTTAGGCAGATAAAATCCAGGGTCTGTCACCTAAGTGACCAGTGCAGAGTTATGATGTCACAATGACCCCTTAGGCTGATCAACGACCAGGGTCTGTCACCTGGGTGACCAGTGCAGAGTTCTCATGTCACAATGCTGCCTTAGGCAGATGAAAGAAAAGGGTGTGTCACCTGAGTGACTAGTGCAGTATTATGATGTCACAGTGACCCCTTAGGGAGATCAAAGACAAGGGTCTGTCACCTGGATGACCAGGGCAGAGTTATGATGTCACTATGCCAACTTAGGCAGTTCACAGACAAGTGTCTGTCACCTGGGTGAGCAGTGCAGAATTATGTTGTCACAATGCCCCCTTAGGCAGATAACAGATAAGGGTCTGTCACCTGGGTGACCATTGCAGAGTTATGATGTCACAATGACCCGTTAGGCAGATCAAAGACCAGGGTCTGTCACCTGGGCGACCAGTGAAGAGTTATGATGTCACAATACCCCTTAGGCAGACCACAGACGAGGGTCTGTCACCTGGGTGACCAGTGCAGAGTTATGATGTCACAATGACCCCTTAGGCAGATTACAGACAAGGTTCTGTCACCTGGGTGACCAGTGCAGTGTTATGATGTCACAATGTCCCTTTAGGGAGATCACAGACAAGGGTCTGTCACCAGGGCCACAAGTGCAGAGTTAGGATGTCACAATGCTCCCTTGGGCAGATGAAGGAAAAGGGTCTGTCACCTGGGTGACCAGTGCAGTGTTATGATGTCACAATGACCCCTTAGGCAGATCAAAGACAAGGGTCTGTCACCTGGATGACCAGGACAGAGTTATGATGTCCCAATGCTGCCTTAGGAAGATCACAGACAAGGGTCTATCACCTGGCTGAGCAGTGCAGAATTATGATGTCACAATGCCCCCTTAGGCAAAAAACAGACAAGGGTCTGTCACCTGGGTGACCCGTGAAGAGTTATGATGTCACAATGCACCCTTAGGCAGACCACAGACAATGGCTTGTCACCTGGATGACCCGTGCAGAGTTATGATGTCACAATGCACCCTTAGGCAGATCACAGACAAGGGTCTGTCACCTGGGTGACCCATGCGGAATTATGATGTCACAGTGCCCCTTAGGCAGATGACAGACAAGTGTCTGTCACCTGGGAGAGCAGTGCAGGGTTATGATTTCACAATGCCCCCTTAGGCAGAGCACAGACAAGGGTCTGTCACCACGGTGACCAGTGCAGAGTTATGACCTGACAATGCCCACTTAGGCGGATCACAGACAAGGGTCTGTCACTTGGGTGACCAGTGCAGAGTCATGATGTCACAATGCCGCCATAGGCAGATCACAGAAGTGGGCCTGTCACCTGGGTCCCCATTGCACAGTTTTGATGTCACAATGCCACCTTAGGCAGATCACAGACAAGGGTCTGTCACCTGGGTGACCAGTGCAGAGTTATGATGTCACAATGACCCCTTAGGCAGATAACGAACAAGGATCTGTCGTAAGGGTGACGAGTGCAGTGTTGTGATGTCAAAATGCCCCCTTAGGCAGATCACAGACAAGGTTCTGTCGCCTGGGTGACCAGTGCAGAGTCCTGATGTCACAATGCCCCCTTAGGCAGATCACAGAAAAGGGAATGTGACCTGGTTGCCCATTGCAGAGTTATGATGTCACAATGTCGCCTTAGGCACATCACAGACAAGCGCCTGTCACCTGGGTGACCAGTGCAGCGTTATGATGTCACAATGACCCTTTGGCAGATCACAGACAAGGGTCTGTCACCTGGGGGACCAGTGCAGATTTATGATGTCCCAATGACTCCTTAGGCAGATCAAAGACAAGGGTCTGCCACCTGGGTGACCATTGCAGAGTTATGATGTCACAATGCCCCCTTAGGCAGATCAGAGACAAGGGTCTGTCACCTTGGTTACCAGCGCAGAGTTATGATGTGACAATGCCCACTTATGGAGATCAAAGACAATGGTCTATCACCAGGGTGACCCGTGCAGAGTTATGATGTCACAATGCAACCTTTGGCAGATCACAGACAAGTGTCTGTCACCTGCGTGTCCCGTGCAGAGTTATGAATTCACAATGCCCCCTTAGGCAGATCACAGACAAGGGTCCGTCACCTTGGTGACAAATTCAGAGTTATGATGTCACAATGCCCCCTTAGGCAGATCACAGACAAGGGTCTGTCACCTGGGTGACCAGTGCAGAATCATGATGTCACAATTCCCTTTAGGCAGCTCACAGACAAGGGTCTGTCACCTGGGTGACCAGTGCAGTGTTATGATGTCACAATGCCACCTTAGGCTGATCACTTTCAAGGGTCTTTCACATGGGTGACCAGTGCAGATTTATGATCAGAATGCCTCCTTAGGATGATCACAGACAAGGGCCTGTCACCAAGGTGCCCAAGGCTGAGTTATGATGTCACAATACCCCCTTAGGCAGATCACAGACAACGGCCTGTCACCTGGGTGACCAGTGCAGAGTTATGATGTCACAATGCCCCTTTAGGCAGATGAAAGACAAGGGCCTGTCACCTGGGTGCCCAGTGCAGAGTTATGATTTCACAATGCCCGCTTAGGGAGATCACAGACAAGAGCCTGTCTCCGGGGAGACCAGGGAAGAGTTATGATGTGACAATGCCCCCTTAGGCAGATCACAGAAAAGGTCCTGTCACCTGGGTGACCAGTGCCGTGTTATTATGTCACAATGCCCCCTTAGGCAGATCACAGACAAGGGCCTGTCACGTGGTTGAGCGGTGCAGAGTTGTGATGTCACAATGCCCCCTTAGGCAGATCACAGACCAGGGCCTGTCAGCTGGGTGACCCGCGCAGTGTTATGATGTCACTATGCCCCCTTAGGCATATCAAAGACAAGGGCCAGTCACCTAGGTGAACAGTGCAGAGTTATGATGTCACAATGCCACCTTAGGCAGATCAGAAACAAGGACCTGTCAACTGTGTTAGCAGTGCAGTGTTATGATGTCACAATGCCCCCTTAGGTGGATCACAGACTAGGGTCTGTCACCTGGGTGACCAGTGCAGAATTACGATGTCACAATGCCCCCTTAGGCAGATCACACACAAGGGTCTGTCACCTGGGTGAGCAGTGCAGAATTATGATGTCACAATGCCCCCATAGGCAGATAACAGATAAGGGTCGGTCACCTGCGTGACCAGTGCAGAGTTATGATGTCACAATGCCCCCTTAGTGAGATCTCTGTCAAGGATCCCACACCTGGTTGACCAGTGCACAGTTATGAAGTCACAACGGCCCCTGAGGTAGATCACAGACAGGGGTCTGTCACCACGGTGACAAGTGCAGAGTTATGATGTCACAATGCCCAATTAGGCAGATCACAGACAAGGGTCTGTCACATGGGTGACCAGTGCAGAGTCATGATGTCACAATGCTGCCTTAGGCAGATCACAGAAATGGGCCTGTCACCTGGGTCCCCATTGCACACTTATGATGTCACAATGCCACCTTAGGCAGATCACAGACAAGGGTCTGTCACCTGGCAGAGCAGTACAGAATTATGATGTCAGAATGCCACCTTAGGGAAAAAACAGACAAGGGTCTGTCACCTGGGTGACCCGTGAAGAGTTATGATGTCACAATGCACCCTTAGGCAGATCACAGACAATGGCTTGTCACCTGGGTGACCCGTGCAGAGTTATGATGTCACAATGCACCCTTAGGCAGATCACAGACAAGGGTCTGTCACCTGGGTGACCCATGCGGAATTATGATGTCACAGTGCCCCTTAGGCAGATGACAGACAAGTCTCTGTCACCTGGGTGAGCAGTGCAGGGGTATGATTTCACAATGCCCCCTTAGGCAGATCACAGACAAGGGTCTTTCACCTGGGTGAGCAATGCAGAGTAATGATGTCGCAATGCCACATTAGGGAAATCACAGACAATGGTTCGTCTCCTGGTTGACCAGTGCACAGTTGTGATGTTACAATGTCCCTTAGGCAGATCACAGACAAGGGTCTGTCACCACGGTGACCAGTGCAGAGTTATGACCTGACAATGCCCACTTAGGCGGATCACAGACAAGGGTCTGTCACTTGGGTGACCAGTGCAGAGTCATGATGTCACAATGCCACCTTAGGCAGATCACAGAAATGGGCCTGTCACCTGCGTCCCCATTGCAGAGTTTTGGTGTCACAATGCCACGTTAGGCAGATCACAGACAAGGGTCTGTCACCTGGGTGACCAGTGCAGAGTTATGATGTCACAATGACCCCTTAGGCAGATAACGAACAAGGGTCTGTCGTAAGGGTGACGAGTGCAGTGTTGTGATGTCAAAATGCCCTCTTAGGCAGATCAAAGACAAGGTTCTGTCGCCTGGGTGACCAGTGCAGAGTCCTGATGTCACAATGCCCCCTTAGGCAGATCACAGAAAAGGGAATGTGACCTGGTTGCCCATTGCAGAGTTATGATGTCAGAATGCCGCCTTAGACACATCACAGACAAGCGTCTGTCACCTGGGTGACCAGTGCAGCGTTATGATGTCACAATGACCCTTAGGCAGATCACAGACAAGGGTCTGTCACCTGGGGGACCAGTGCAGATTTAGGATGTCACAATGACTCCTTAGGCAGATCAAAGACAAGGGTCTGTCACCTGGGTGACCATTGCAGAGTTATGATGTCACAATGCCCCCTTAGGCAGATCAGAGACAAGGGTCTGTCACCTTGGTGACCAGCGCAGAGTTATGATGTGACAATGCCCACTTATGGAGATCAAAGACAATGGTCTATCACCAGGGTGACCCGTGCAGAGTTATGATGCCACAATGCACCCTTTGGCAGATCACAGACAAGGGTCTGTCACCTAGGTGACCTGTGCAGAGTTATGATATCACAATGCCCCTGTAGGCGGATCACAGACAACGGTCAGTCACCTGGGTGACAAGTGCAGTGTTATGATGTCACAATGCCCCATTAGGCAGATAACAGACAAGGGCATGTCACCTGGGTGCCCAGTGAAGAGTTATAAAGTCACAATGCCCCCTTATGCACATCACAGACTAGGGAATGTCACGTCGGTGACCAGTGCAGAATTATGATGTCAAAATGCCCTCTCAGGCAGATCAAACACAGGGGTCTGTCACCTGGGTCACCAGTGCAGACTTATGATGTCACTATGCCCCTTAGGCAGATCACAGACAAGAGTCTGTCACCAGGGTGACCCGTGCAGGGTTATGATGTCAGTATGCCCCCTTATGCAGAACACGGTCAAGGGTCTGCTACCTGGGTGATGTGTGCAGTGTTATGATGTCACATTGCCCCCTTAGGCAGATCACAGACAAGGGTCAGTCACCTTGGTGACAAATTCAGAGTTATGAAGTCACAATGCCCACTTAGGCAGATCACAGACAAGGGTCTGTCACCTGGGTGACCAGTGCAGAATTATGATGTCACAATGCCCCTTAGGCAGATCACAGACAAGGGCCTGTCACCAAGGTGCCCAAGGCTGAGTTATGATGTCACAATGCCCCCTTAGGCAGATCACAGACCAGGGACTGTCAGCTGGGTGACCCGTGCAGTTTTGTGATGTCACTATGTCCCCTTAGGCATATCAAAAACAAGGGCCAGTCACCTGGGTGAACAGTGCAGAGTTATGATGTCACAATGCCACCTTAGGCAGATTAGAGACAAGGACCTGTCACCTGTGTTAGCAGTGCAGTATTATGATGTCACAATGCCCCCTTAGGCGGATCACAGGCAAGGGTCTGTCACCTGGGTGACCAGTGCAGAATTACGATGTCACAATGCCCCCTTAGGCAGATCACACACAAGGGTCTGTCACCTAGGTGAGCAGTGCAGAATTATGATGTCACAATGCCCCCTTACACAGATAACAGATAAGGGTCTGTCACCTGCGTGACCAGTGCAGAGTTATGATGTCACAATGCCCCCTTAGTGAGATCTCAGTCAAGGATCCCACACCTGGTTGACCAGTGCACAGTTATGGTGTCACAACGCCCCCTGAGGCAGATCACAGACAAGGGTCTGTCACCACGGTGACCAGTGCAGAGTTATGATGTCACAATGCCCAATTAGGCAGATCACAGACAAGGGTCTGTTCCATGGGTGACCAGTGCAGAGTCATGATGTCACAATGCTGTCTTAGGCAGATCACAGAAATGGGCCTGTCACCTGGGTCCCCATTGCACAGTTATGATGTCAGAATGCCACCTTAGGCAGATCACAGACAAGGGTCTGTCACCTTGGTGACCAGCGCAGAGTTACGATGTCACAAAGACCCCTTATGTAGATCAAAACAAGGGTCTATCACCAGGGTGACCCGTGCAGTGTTATGATGTCACAAAACTGCCTTAGGCAGATCACAGACAAGCGTCTGTCACCTGGGACAACAGTGCGGAGTTATGATGTCACAATGCCCCTTAGCAGATCACAGACAAAGGCTTGTCACCTGGGTGACCCGTGCAGAGTTAAGATGTCACAATGCACCCTTAGGCAGATCACAGACAAGGGTCTGTACCCAGGGTAACCAGTGCAGAATTATGATGTCACAATGCCCCTTAGGCTGATGATAGACAAGTGTCTGCCACCTGGGTGACCAGTGCAGAGTTATGATTTAACAATGCCCCCTTAGGCAGATCACAGACAAGGGTCTGTCACCTGGGTGACCATTGCAGAGTTATGAGGTCACAATGACCCCTTAGGCAGATCAAAGACCAGGGTCTGTCACCTGGGTGACAAGTGAAGAGTTATGATGTCACAATACCCCTTAGGCAGACCACAGACGAGGGTCTGTCACCTGGGTGACCAGTGCAGAGTTATGATGTCACAGTGACCCCTTAGGCAGATTACAGACAAGGTTCTGTCAGCTGGGTGACCAGTGCAGTGTTATGATGTCACAATGCCCCCTTAGGGAGATCACAGACAAGGGTCTGTCACCTGGTCCACAAGTGCAGAGTTAGGAGGTCACAATGTTCCCTTGGGCAGATGAAGGAAAAGGGTCTGTCACCTGGGTGACTAGTGCAGTGTTATGATGTCACAATAACCCCTTAGGCAGATCAAAGACAAGGGTCTGTCACCTGGATGACCAGGGCAGAGTTATGATGTCCCAATGCTGCCTTAGGAAGATCAAAGTCAAGGGTCTGTCACCTGACAGAGCAGTACAGAATTATGATATCACAATGCCACCTTAGGCAAAAAACAGACCAGGGTCAGTCACCTGGGTGACCCGTGAAGAGTTATGATGTCACAATGCACCCTTAGGCAGACCACAGACAAGGGTCTGTAACCGGGTGTCCAGTGCAGATTTAGGATGTCACAACACCCCTTTAGGCAGATCACAGACAATGGTCTCTCACCTTGGTGACCAATGCAGAGTTATGATGTCACAATTCCCCCTTAGGCAGATCACAGACAAGGCTCTGTTACCTGCGTGACCAGTGCAGAGTTATGACGTCACAATGCCCCTTAGGCAGATCACAGACAATGGTCTGTCACCTTGGTGACCAGTGCAGAGTTATGATGTCACATTGCCCCCTTAGGCAGATCACAGACAATGGTTTCTCACCATGGTGACCAATGCAGAGTTATGATGTCACAATGCCGCATTAGACTGTTCACAGACAAGGGTCTGTCAACTGCTTGACCAGTGCAGACTGATGATGTCACAATGCCCCCTTAGGCAGATCAAAGACAAGGGTGTGTCACCTGGGTGTCCCGTGCAGAGTTGTGATGTCACAATGCCCTCTTAGGCAGATAACAGACAAGGGTCTGCCACCAGGGTGACTAGTGCAGAGTTCTGATGTCACAATGCCCACTTAGGCAGGTCAAAGTCAAGGGCCTGTCACCTGGGTTCCCAATGCAGACTTATGATGTCACAAGGCTCCCTTAGGCAAATCACAGACAAGGGTCTGTCTCCTGGGTGACCAGTGCAGAGTTAAGATGTCACAATGACCCCTTAGGCTGATCACATTCAAGGGCCAGTCACATGGGTGACCCGAGCAGAGTTATGATGTGACAATGCACCTTTAGGCCGATCACAGACAAGGGTCTGTGACCTGGGTGCCCCGTGCCGAGTTACGATGTCACAATGCACCCTTAGGCAGATCAAGGACCAGGGTCTGTCACGTGGTTGAACAGTGCAGAGTTATCACGTCAAAATGCCCCCTTCGGCATTACACAGACAAGGCTATGTCACCTGGGTGACCAGTGCAGAGTGATGATGTCACAATGCCTCCTTAGGCTGATCACACACAATGGTCTGTCACCTTGGTGACCAGTGCAAAGTTATGATGTTGCAATGCACCCTTGGGCAGGTCACAGACAAGCATCTGTCACCTGGGTGTCCAGTGTAGAGTTATGATGTCACAATGCCCCATTAAGCAGATCACAGACAAGGGTCTGCCACCTGGGTGACCATTACAGAGTAATGATGTCACAATGCCCCCTTAGTAAGATCACAGAGAACGGTCTGTCACCTGGGTGACCAGTGCAGCATTATGATGTCACAATGCCCCCTTAGCTAGATCACAGACAAGGGTCTGTCACGTGGGTGACCAGTGCAGGTTTATGATGTCACAATGCACCCTTTGGCGGATAACGGAGAAGGATCTGTCACCAGGGTGGCCAGTGAAGAGTTATGATATCACAATGCTCCTTTAGGCAGTTCACAGTCAAGGGTCTGTCACCTGGGTGACCAGTGTAGAGTTCTGATGTCACAATGCCTCTTTAGGCAGATCACAGACAATGGTCTGTCACCTTAGAGACCACTGGAGAGTTATGATGTCAAAATGCCCCCTGAAGCAGATCAAAGACAAGGGTCTGTCACCTGAGAGACAAGTGCAGAGTTATGATGTCCCTATGCCCCTTAAGCAGTTCACAGACAAGGTCTGTCACCTGTGTGACCAGTGCAGACTTATGATGTCACAACGCCCCCTTAGGGAGATCACAGACAATGGTTTCTCACGTTGGTGACCAATGCAGAGTTATGATGTCACAATGCCTTCTTAGGCAGATCACAGACAATGGTCTGTCACCTGGGTGACCAGTGCAGAGTTACGATGTCACAATGCCCCCTTAGGCAGATCACAGACAAGGGACTGTCACCTTGTTGACGAGTGCAGGGTTATGATGTCACAATGACCCCTTAGGCAGATAACGGAAAAGGATCTGTCACCAGGGTGAGCAGTGAAAAGTTATGATGTCACAATGCCCCGTTAGGCAGTTCACAGTCAAGGGTCTGTCACCTGGGTGACCAGTGGAGAGTTATGATGTCACAATGCCCCCTGAAGCAGATCACAGACAAGGGTCTATCACCTGGGGGACAAGTGCAGAGTTATGAAGTCACAATGCACCCTTAGGCAGTTCACAGACAAGGGTCTGTAACCGGGTGTCCAGTGCAGATTTAAGATGTCACAACCTCCCTTTTGGCAGATCACAGACAATGGTCTCTCACCTTGGTGACCAATGCAGAGTTATGATGTCAAAATTCCCCCTTAGGCAGATCACAGACAAGGTTCTGTTACCTGTGTGACCAGTGAAGAGTTATGACGTCACAATGCCCCTTAGGCAGATCACAGACAATGGTCTGTCACCTTGGTGACCAGTGCAGAGTTATGATGTCACATTGCCCCCTTAGGCAGATCACAGACAATGGTTTCTCACCATGGTGACCAATGCAGAGTTATGATGTCACAATGCCGCATTAGACTGTTCACAGACAAGGGTCTGTCAACTGCTTCACCAGTGCAGACTGATGATGTCACAATGCCCCCTTAGGCAGATCAAAGACAAGGGTGTGTCACCTGGGTGTCCCGTGCAGAGTTATGATGTCACAATGCCCTCTTAGGCAGATAACAGACAAGGGTCTGCCACCAGGGTGACTACTGCAGAGTTCTGATGTCACAATGTCCACTTAGGCAGGTCAAAGTCAAGGGCCTGTCACCTGGGTTCCCAATGCAGACTTATGATGTCACAAGGATCCCTTAGGCGAATCACAGACAAGGGTCTGTCTCCTGGGTGACCAGTGCAGAGTTAAGATGTCACAATGACCCCTTAGGCAGATCACATTCAAGCGCCTGTCACATGGGTGACCCGAGCAGAGTTATGATGTCACAATGCACCCTTACGCAGATCACAGGCAAGGGTCTGACACATTTGTGATGGGTGTAGAATTATGATGTCACAATGCACCCTGAGGCAGATAACAGACAAGGGTCTGTCACCAGGGTGACCAGTGCCGAGTTATGATGTCACAATGCCCCTTAGGCAGATCACAGACAATGGTCTGTCACCTGGGTGATGAGTGCAGAGTTATGATGTCACAATGCCCCTTAAGCAGATGACAGACAAGGGTCTGTCACCTGGGAGACAAGTGCAGAATTACGATGTCACAATGTCCCCTTAAGCAGTTCACAGACAAGGGTCTGTCACCTGGTTGACCAGTGCAGATTTATGATGTCACAACGCCCCCTTAGGCAGATCACAGACAATGGATTCTCACCTTGGTGACCAATGCAGAATTATGATGTCACAATGCTTCATTAGGCAGATCACAGACAAGGGTCTGTCAACTGCATGACCAGTGCAGAGTTATGATGTCACAAGGCCACCTTAGGGAGATCACAGACAACGGCCTGTCACCTGCGTACCCCGTGCAGAGTTATGATGTAACAATGCCCCCTTAGGCAAATAAAAGACAAGGGTCGGTCACCTGGGTTACCAGTGCACTGTTATGATGTCACAATGCCCCCTTAGGCAGATCACAGACAAGGGTCTGTCATCATGGTGACCAGTGCAGAGTTAAGATGCAACAACGCCCCCATAGGCAGATCACAAACAAGGGTCTGTCACCTGGGTGACCAATGCAGAGTTATGATGTCACAATGCCACTTAGGCAGATCACAGACAAGGTTCCATCACCTAGGTGACCAGGGCAGAGTTATGATGTCACAATGCTCACTTAGGCAGTTCACAGACAATGGTCTGTCACCTGGGTGACCAGTGCAGAGTTATGATGTCACAATGCCTCCTTAGGCATATCACACACAAGGGCCTGTCACCTGGGCTCCCAGTGCAGACTTAAGATGTCACAATGCCCAATTAGGCAAATCACAGACAAGGATCTGTCTCCTGGGTGACCAGTGTAGAGATAAGATGTCACAATGACCCCTTAGGCAGATCACATTCAAGGGCCTGTCACATGGGTGACCCGAGCAGAGTTATGATGTGACAATGCACCTTTAGGCCGATCACAGACAAGGGTCTGTGACCTGGGTGCCCCGTGCCGAGTTACGATGTCACAATGCACCCTTAGGCAGATCAAGGACCAGGGTCTGTCACGTGGTTGAACAGTGCAGAGTTATGACGTCAAAATGCCCCCTTCGGCATTTCACAGACAAGGCTATGTCACCTGGGTGACCAGTGCAGAGTGATGATGTCACAATGCCTCCTTAGGCTGATCACACACAATGGTCTGTCACCTTGGTGACCAGTGCAAAGTTATGATGTTGCAATGCACCCTTGGGCAGGTCACAGACAAGCATCTGTCACCTGGGTGTCCAGTGTAGAGTTATGATGTCACAATGCCCCATTAAGCAGATCACAGACAAGGGTCTGCCACCTGGGTGACCATTACAGAGTTATGATGTCACAATGCCCCCTTAGTAAGATCACAGAGAACGGTCTGTCACCTGGGTGACCAGTGCAGCATTATGATGTCACAATGCCCCCTTAGCTAGATCACAGACAAGGGTCTGTCACGTGGGTGACCAGTGCAGGTTTATGATGTCACAATGCACCCTTTGGCAGATAACGGAGAAGGATCTGTCACCAGGGTGGCCAGTGAAGAGTTATGATATCACAATGCTCCTTTAGGCAGTTCACAGTCAAGGGTCTGTCACCTGGGTGACCAGTGTAGAGTTCTGATGTCACAATGCCTCTTTAGGCAGATCACAGACAATGGTCTGTCACCTTAGAGACCACTGGAGAGTTATGATGTCAAAATGCCCCCTGAAGCAGATCAAAGACAAGGGTCTGTCACCTGGGAGACAAGTGCAGAGTTATGATGTCCCTATGCCCCTTAAGCAGTTCACAGACAAGGTCTGTCACCTGTGTGACCAGTGCAGACTTATGATGTCACAACGCCCCCTTAGGGAGATCACAGACAATGGTTTCTCACGTTGGTGACCAATGCAGAGTTATGATGTCACAATGCCTTCTTAGGCAGATCACAGCCAATGGTCTGTCACCTGGGTGACCAGTGCAGAGTTACGATGTCACAATGCCCCCTTAGGCAGATCACAGACAAGGGACTGTCACCTTGTTGACGAGTGCAGGGTTATGATGTCACAATGACCCCTTAGGCAGATAACGGAAAAGGATCTGTCACCAGGGTGAGCAGTGAAAAGTTATGATGTCGCAATGCCCCGTTAGGCAGTTCACAGTCAAGGGTCTGTCACCTGGGTGACCAGTGGAGAGTTATGATGTCACAATGCCCCCTTAAGCAGATCACAGACAAGGGTCTATCACCTGGGGGACAAGTGCAGAGTTATGAAGTCACAATGCACCCTTAGGCAGTTCACAGACAAGGGTCTGTAACCGGGTGTCCAGTGCAGATTTATGATGTCACAACCCCCCTTTAGGCAGATCACAGACAATGGTCTCTCACCTTGGTGACCAATGCAGAGTTATGATGTCACAATTCCCCCTTAGGCAGATCACAGACAAGGTTCTGTTACCTGCGTGACCAGTGCAGAGTTATGACGTCACAATGCCCCTTAGGCAGATCACAGACAATGGTCTGTCACCTTGGTGACCAGTGCAGAGTTATGATGTCACATTGCCCCCTTAGGCAGATCACAGACAATGGTTTCTCACCATGGTGACCAATGCAGAGTTATGATGTCACAATGCCGCATTAGACTGTTCACAGACAAGGGTCTGTCAACTGCTTGACCAGTGCAGACTGATGATGTCACAATGCCCCCTTAGGCAGATCAAAGACAAGGGTGTGTCACCTGGGTGTCCCGTGCAGAGTTATGATGTCACAATGCCCTCTTAGGCAGATAACAGACAAGGGTCTGCCACCAGGGTGACTACTGCAGAGTTCTGATGTCACAATGCCCACTTAGGCAGGTCAAAGTCAAGGGCCTGTCACCTGCGTTCCCAATGCAGACTTATGATGTCACAAGGCTCCCTTAGGCAAATCACAGACAAGGGTCTGTCTCCTGGGTGACCAGTGCAGACTTAAGATGTCACAATGACCCCTTAGGCAGATCACGTTCAAGCGCCTGTCACATGGGTGACCTGAGCAGAGTTATGATGTCACAATGCACCCTTACGCAGATCACAGGCAAGGGTCTGACACATTTGTGATGGGTGTAGAATTATGATGTCACAATGCACCCTGAGGCAGATAACAGACAAGGGTCTGTCACCAGGGTGACCAGTGCCGAGTTATGATGTCACAATGCCCCTTAGGCAGATCACAGACAATGGTCTGTCACCTGGGTGATGAGTGCAGAGTTATGATGTCACAATGCCCCTTAAGCAGACGACAGACAAGGGTCTGTCACCTGGGAGACAAGTGCAGAATTACGATGTCACAATGCCCTCTTAAGCAGTTCACAGACAAGGGTCTGTCACCTGGTTGACCAGTGCAGATTTATGATGTCACTACGCCCCCTTAGGCAGATCACAGACAATGGATTCACACCTTGGTGACCAATGCAGAATTATGATGTCACAATGCTTCATTAGGCAGATCACAGACAAGGGTCTGTCAACTGCATGACCAGTGCAGAGTTATGATGTCACAAGGCCACCTTAGGGAGATCACAGACAACGGCCTGTCACCTGCGTACCCCGTGCAGAGTTATGATGTAACAATGCCCCCTTAGGCAAATAAAAGACAAGGGTCGGTCACCTGGGTTACCAGTGCACTGTTATGATGTCACAATGCCCCCTTAGGCAGATCACAGACAAGGGTCTGTCATCATGGTGACCAGTGCAGAGTTAAGATGCAACAACGCCCCCATAGGCAGATCACAGACAAGGGTCTGTCACCTGGGTGACCAATGCAGAGTTATGATGTCACAATGCCACTTAGGCAGATCACAGACAAGGTTCCATCACCTAGGTGACCAGGGCAGAGTTATGATGTCACAATGCTCACTTAGGCAGTTCACAGACAATGGTCTGTCACCTGGGTGACCAGTGCAGAGTTATGATGTCACAATGCCTCCTTAGGCATATCACAGACAAGGGCCTGTCACCTGGGCTCCCAGTGCAGACTTAAGATGTCACAATGCCCAATTAGGCAAATCACAGACAAGGATCTGTCTCCTGGGTGACCAGTGTAGAGATAAGATGTCACAATGACCCCTTAGGCAGATCACATTCAAGGGCCTGTCACATGGGTGACCCGAGCAGAGTTATGATGTGACAATGCACCTTTAGGCCGATCACAGACAAGGGTCTGTGACCTGGGTGCCCCGTGCCGAGTTACGATGTCACAATGCACCCTTAGGCAGATCAAGGACCAGGGTCTGTCACGTGGTTGAACAGTGCAGAGTTATGACGTCAAAATGCCCCCTTCGGCATTTCACAGACAAGGCTATGTCACCTGGGTGACCAGTGCAGAGTGATGATGTCACAATGCCTCCTTAGGCTGATCACACACAATGGTCTGTCACCTTGGTGACCAGTGCAAAGTTATGATGTTGCAATGCACCCTTGGGCAGGTCACAGACAAGCATCTGTCACCTGAGTGTCCAGTGTAGAGTTATGATGTCACAATGCCCCATTAAGCAGATCACAGACAAGGGTCTGCCACCTGGGTGACCATTACAGAATTACGATGTCACAATGCCCCCTTAGGCAGATCACACACAAGGGTCTGTCACCTAGGTGAGCAGTGCAGAATTATGATGTCACAATGCCCCCTTACACAGATAACAGATAAGGGTCTGTCACCTGCGTGACCAGTGCAGAGTTATGATGTCACAATGCCCCCTTAGTGAGATCTCAGTCAAGGATCCCACACCTGGTTGACCAGTGCACAGTTATGGTGTCACAACGCCCCCTGAGGCAGATCACAGACAAGGGTCTGTCACCACGGTGACCAGTGCAGAGTTATGATGTCACAATGCCCAATTAGGCAGATCACAGACAAGGGTCTGTTCCATGGGTGACCAGTGCAGAGTCATGATGTCACAATGCTGTCTTAGGCAGATCACAGAAATGGGCCTGTCACCTGGGTCCCCATTGCACAGTTATGATGTCAGAATGCCACCTTAGGCAGATCACAGACAAGGGTCTGTCACCTTGGTGACCAGCGCAGAGTTACGATGTCACAAAGACCCCTTATGTAGATCAAAACAAGGGTCTATCACCAGGGTGACCCGTGCAGTGTTATGATGTCACAAAACTGCCTTAGGCAGATCACAGACAAGCGTCTGTCACCTGGGACAACAGTGCGGAGTTATGATGTCACAATGCCCCTTAGCAGATCACAGACAAAGGCTTGTCACCTGGGTGACCCGTGCAGAGTTAAGATGTCACAATGCACCCTTAGGCAGATCACAGACAAGGGTCTGTACCCAGGGTAACCAGTGCAGAATTATGATGTCACAATGCCCCTTAGGCTGATGATAGACAAGTGTCTGCCACCTGGGTGACCAGTGCAGAGTTATGATTTAACAATGCCCCCTTAGGCAGATCACAGACAAGGGTCTGTCACCTGGGGGACCATTGCAGAGTTATGAGGTCACAATGACCCCTTAGGCAGATCAAAGACCAGGGTCTGTCACCTGGGTGACAAGTGAAGAGTTATGATGTCACAATACCCCTTAGGCAGACCACAGACGAGGGTCTGTCACCTGGGTGACCAGTGCAGAGTTATGATGTCACAGTGACCCCTTAGGCAGATTACAGACAAGGTTCTGTCAGCTGGGTGACCAGTGCAGTGTTATGATGTCACAATGCCCCCTTAGGGAGATCACAGACAAGGGTCTGTCACCTGGTCCACAAGTGCAGAGTTAGGAGGTCACAATGTTCCCTTGGGCAGATGAAGGAAAAGGGTCTGTCACCTGGGTGACTAGTGCAGTGTTATGATGTCACAATAACCCCTTAGGCAGATCAAAGACAAGGGTCTGTCACCTGGATGACCAGGGCAGAGTTATGATGTCCCAATGCTGCCTTAGGAAGATCAAAGTCAAGGGTCTGTCACCTGACAGAGCAGTACAGAATTATGATATCACAATGCCACCTTAGGCAAAAAACAGACCAGGGTCAGTCACCTGGGTGACCCGTGAAGAGTTATGATGTCACAATGCACCCTTAGGCAGACCACAGACAAGGGTCTGTAACCGGGTGTCCAGTGCAGATTTAGGATGTCACAACACCCCTTTAGGCAGATCACAGACAATGGTCTCTCACCTTGGTGACCAATGCAGAGTTATGATGTCACAATTCCCCCTTAGGCAGATCACAGACAAGGCTCTGTTACCTGCGTGACCAGTGCAGAGTTATGACGTCACAATGCCCCTTAGGCAGATCACAGACAATGGTCTGTCACCTTGGTGACCAGTGCAGAGTTATGATGTCACATTGCCCCCTTAGGCAGATCACAGACAATGGTTTCTCACCATGGTGACCAATGCAGAGTTATGATGTCACAATGCCGCATTAGACTGTTCACAGACAAGGGTCTGTCAACTGCTTGACCAGTGCAGACTGATGATGTCACAATGCCCCCTTAGGCAGATCAAAGACAAGGGTGTGTCACCTGGGTGTCCCGTGCAGAGTTGTGATGTCACAATGCCCTCTTAGGCAGATAACAGACAAGGGTCTGCCACCAGGGTGACTAGTGCAGAGTTCTGATGTCACAATGCCCACTTAGGCAGGTCAAAGTCAAGGGCCTGTCACCTGGGTTCCCAATGCAGACTTATGATGTCACAAGGCTCCCTTAGGCAAATCACAGACAAGGGTCTGTCTCCTGGGTGACCAGTGCAGAGTTAAGATGTCACAATGACCCCTTAGGCTGATCACATTCAAGGGCCAGTCACATGGGTGACCCGAGCAGAGTTATGATGTGACAATGCACCTTTAGGCCGATCACAGACAAGGGTCTGTGACCTGGGTGCCCCGTGCCGAGTTACGATGTCACAATGCACCCTTAGGCAGATCAAGGACCAGGGTCTGTCACGTGGTTGAACAGTGCAGAGTTATCACGTCAAAATGCCCCCTTCGGCATTACACAGACAAGGCTATGTCACCTGGGTGACCAGTGCAGAGTGATGATGTCACAATGCCTCCTTAGGCTGATCACACACAATGGTCTGTCACCTTGGTGACCAGTGCAAAGTTATGATGTTGCAATGCACCCTTGGGCAGGTCACAGACAAGCATCTGTCACCTGGGTGTCCAGTGTAGAGTTATGATGTCACAATGCCCCATTAAGCAGATCACAGACAAGGGTCTGCCACCTGGGTGACCATTACAGAGTAATGATGTCACAATGCCCCCTTAGTAAGATCACAGAGAACGGTCTGTCACCTGGGTGACCAGTGCAGCATTATGATGTCACAATGCCCCCTTAGCTAGATCACAGACAAGGGTCTGTCACGTGGGTGACCAGTGCAGGTTTATGATGTCACAATGCACCCTTTGGCGGATAACGGAGAAGGATCTGTCACCAGGGTGGCCAGTGAAGAGTTATGATATCACAATGCTCCTTTAGGCAGTTCACAGTCAAGGGTCTGTCACCTGGGTGACCAGTGTAGAGTTCTGATGTCACAATGCCTCTTTAGGCAGATCACAGACAATGGTCTGTCACCTTAGAGACCACTGGAGAGTTATGATGTCAAAATGCCCCTGAAGCAGATCAAAGACAAGGGTCTGTCACCTGAGAGACAAGTGCAGAGTTATGATGTCCCTATGCCCCTTAAGCAGTTCACAGACAAGGTCTGTCACCTGTGTGACCAGTGCAGACTTATGATGTCACAACGCCCCCTTAGGGAGATCACAGACAATGGTTTCTCACGTTGGTGACCAATGCAGAGTTATGATGTCACAATGCCTTCTTAGGCAGATCACAGACAATGGTCTGTCACCTGGGTGACCAGTGCAGAGTTACGATGTCACAATGCCCCCTTAGGCAGATCACAGACAAGGGACTGTCACCTTGTTGACGAGTGCAGGGTTATGATGTCACAATGACCCCTTAGGCAGATAACGGAAAAGGATCTGTCACCAGGGTGAGCAGTGAAAAGTTATGATGTCACAATGCCCCGTTAGGCAGTTCACAGTCAAGGGTCTGTCACCTGGGTGACCAGTGGAGAGTTATGATGTCACAATGCCCCCTGAAGCAGATCACAGACAAGGGTCTATCACCTGGGGGACAAGTGCAGAGTTATGAAGTCACAATGCACCCTTAGGCAGTTCACAGACAAGGGTCTGTAACCGGGTGTCCAGTGCAGATTTAAGATGTCACAACCTCCCTTTTGGCAGATCACAGACAATGGTCTCTCACCTTGGTGACCAATGCAGAGTTATGATGTCAAAATTCCCCCTTAGGCAGATCACAGACAAGGTTCTGTTACCTGTGTGACCAGTGAAGAGTTATGACGTCACAATGCCCCTTAGGCAGATCACAGACAATGGTCTGTCACCTTGGTGACCAGTGCAGAGTTATGATGTCACATTGCCCCCTTAGGCAGATCACAGACAATGGTTTCTCACCATGGTGACCAATGCAGAGTTATGATGTCACAATGCCGCATTAGACTGTTCACAGACAAGGGTCTGTCAACTGCTTCACCAGTGCAGACTGATGATGTCACAATGCCCCCTTAGGCAGATCAAAGACAAGGGTGTGTCACCTGGGTGTCCCGTGCAGAGTTATGATGTCACAATGCCCTCTTAGGCAGATAACAGACAAGGGTCTGCCACCAGGGTGACTACTGCAGAGTTCTGATGTCACAATGTCCACTTAGGCAGGTCAAAGTCAAGGGCCTGTCACCTGGGTTCCCAATGCAGACTTATGATGTCACAAGGATCCCTTAGGCGAATCACAGACAAGGGTCTGTCTCCTGGGTGACCAGTGCAGAGTTAAGATGTCACAATGACCCCTTAGGCAGATCACATTCAAGCGCCTGTCACATGGGTGACCCGAGCAGAGTTATGATGTCACAATGCACCCTTACGCAGATCACAGGCAAGGGTCTGACACATTTGTGATGGGTGTAGAATTATGATGTCACAATGCACCCTGAGGCAGATAACAGACAAGGGTCTGTCACCAGGGTGACCAGTGCCGAGTTATGATGTCACAATGCCCCTTAGGCAGATCACAGACAATGGTCTGTCACCTGGGTGATGAGTGCAGAGTTATGATGTCACAATGCCCCTTAAGCAGATGACAGACAAGGGTCTGTCACCTGGGAGACAAGTGCAGAATTACGATGTCACAATGTCCCCTTAAGCAGTTCACAGACAAGGGTCTGTCACCTGGTTGACCAGTGCAGATTTATGATGTCACAACGCCCCCTTAGGCAGATCACAGACAATGGATTCTCACCTTGGTGACCAATGCAGAATTATGATGTCACAATGCTTCATTAGGCAGATCACAGACAAGGGTCTGTCAACTGCATGACCAGTGCAGAGTTATGATGTCACAAGGCCACCTTAGGGAGATCACAGACAACGGCCTGTCACCTGCGTACCCCGTGCAGAGTTATGATGTAACAATGCCCCCTTAGGCAAATAAAAGACAAGGGTCGGTCACCTGGGTTACCAGTGCACTGTTATGATGTCACAATGCCCCCTTAGGCAGATCACAGACAAGGGTCTGTCATCATGGTGACCAGTGCAGAGTTAAGATGCAACAACGCCCCCATAGGCAGATCACAAACAAGGGTCTGTCACCTGGGTGACCAATGCAGAGTTATGATGTCACAATGCCACTTAGGCAGATCACAGACAAGGTTCCATCACCTAGGTGACCAGGGCAGAGTTATGATGTCACAATGCTCACTTAGGCAGTTCACAGACAATGGTCTGTCACCTGGGTGATCAGTGCAGAGTTATGATGTCACAATGCCTCCTTAGGCATATCACACACAAGGGCCTGTCACCTGGGCTCCCAGTGCAGACTTAAGATGTCACAATGCCCAATTAGGCAAATCACAGACAAGGATCTGTCTCCTGGGTGACCAGTGTAGAGATAAGATGTCACAATGACCCCTTAGGCAGATCACATTCAAGGGCCTGTCACATGGGTGACCCGAGCAGAGTTATGATGTGACAATGCACCTTTAGGCCGATCACAGACAAGGGTCTGTGACCTGGGTGCCCCGTGCCGAGTTACGATGTCACAATGCACCCTTAGGCAGATCAAGGACCAGGGTCTGTCACGTGGTTGAACAGTGCAGAGTTATGACGTCAAAATGCCCCCTTCGGCATTTCACAGACAAGGCTATGTCACCTGGGTGACCAGTGCAGAGTGATGATGTCACAATGCCTCCTTAGGCTGATCACACACAATGGTCTGTCACCTTGGTGACCAGTGCAAAGTTATGATGTTGCAATGCACCCTTGGGCAGGTCACAGACAAGCATCTGTCACCTGGGTGTCCAGTGTAGAGTTATGATGTCACAATGCCCCATTAAGCAGATCACAGACAAGGGTCTGCCACCTGGGTGACCATTACAGAGTTATGATGTCACAATGCCCCCTTAGTAAGATCACAGAGAACGGTCTGTCACCTGGGTGACCAGTGCAGCATTATGATGTCACAATGCCCCCTTAGCTAGATCACAGACAAGGGTCTGTCACGTGGGTGACCAGTGCAGGTTTATGATGTCACAATGCACCCTTTGGCAGATAACGGAGAAGGATCTGTCACCAGGGTGGCCAGTGAAGAGTTATGATATCACAATGCTCCTTTAGGCAGTTCACAGTCAAGGGTCTGTCACCTGGGTGACCAGTGTAGAGTTCTGATGTCACAATGCCTCTTTAGGCAGATCACAGACAATGGTCTGTCACCTTAGAGACCACTGGAGAGTTATGATGTCAAAATGCCCCCTGAAGCAGATCAAAGACAAGGGTCTGTCACCTGGGAGACAAGTGCAGAGTTATGATGTCCCTATGCCCCTTAAGCAGTTCACAGACAAGGTCTGTCACCTGTGTGACCAGTGCAGACTTATGATGTCACAACGCCCCCTTAGGGAGATCACAGACAATGGTTTCTCACGTTGGTGACCAATGCAGAGTTATGATGTCACAATGCCTTCTTAGGCAGATCACAGCCAATGGTCTGTCACCTGGGTGACCAGTGCAGAGTTACGATGTCACAATGCCCCCTTAGGCAGATCACAGACAAGGGACTGTCACCTTGTTGACGAGTGCAGGGTTATGATGTCACAATGACCCCTTAGGCAGATAACGGAAAAGGATCTGTCACCAGGGTGAGCAGTGAAAAGTTATGATGTCGCAATGCCCCGTTAGGCAGTTCACAGTCAAGGGTCTGTCACCTGGGTGACCAGTGGAGAGTTATGATGTCACAATGCCCCCTTAAGCAGATCACAGACAAGGGTCTATCACCTGGGGGACAAGTGCAGAGTTATGAAGTCACAATGCACCCTTAGGCAGTTCACAGACAAGGGTCTGTAACCGGGTGTCCAGTGCAGATTTATGATGTCACAACCCCCCTTTAGGCAGATCACAGACAATGGTCTCTCACCTTGGTGACCAATGCAGAGTTATGATGTCACAATTCCCCCTTAGGCAGATCACAGACAAGGTTCTGTTACCTGCGTGACCAGTGCAGAGTTATGACGTCACAATGCCCCTTAGGCAGATCACAGACAATGGTCTGTCACCTTGGTGACCAGTGCAGAGTTATGATGTCACATTGCCCCCTTAGGCAGATCACAGACAATGGTTTCTCACCATGGTGACCAATGCAGAGTTATGATGTCACAATGCCGCATTAGACTGTTCACAGACAAGGGTCTGTCAACTGCTTGACCAGTGCAGACTGATGATGTCACAATGCCCCCTTAGGCAGATCAAAGACAAGGGTGTGTCACCTGGGTGTCCCGTGCAGAGTTATGATGTCACAATGCCCTCTTAGGCAGATAACAGACAAGGGTCTGCCACCAGGGTGACTACTGCAGAGTTCTGATGTCACAATGCCCACTTAGGCAGGTCAAAGTCAAGGGCCTGTCACCTGCGTTCCCAATGCAGACTTATGATGTCACAAGGCTCCCTTAGGCAAATCACAGACAAGGGTCTGTCTCCTGGGTGACCAGTGCAGACTTAAGATGTCACAATGACCCCTTAGGCAGATCACATTCAAGCGCCTGTCACATGGGTGACCTGAGCAGAGTTATGATGTCACAATGCACCCTTACGCAGATCACAGGCAAGGGTCTGACACATTTGTGATGGGTGTAGAATTATGATGTCACAATGCACCCTGAGGCAGATAACAGACAAGGGTCTGTCACCAGGGTGACCAGTGCCGAGTTATGATGTCACAATGCCCCTTAGGCAGATCACAGACAATGGTCTGTCACCTGGGTGATGAGTGCAGAGTTATGATGTCACAATGCCCCTTAAGCAGACGACAGACAAGGGTCTGTCACCTGGGAGACAAGTGCAGAATTACGATGTCACAATGCCCTCTTAAGCAGTTCACAGACAAGGGTCTGTCACCTGGTTGACCAGTGCAGATTTATGATGTCACTACGCCCCCTTAGGCAGATCACAGACAATGGATTCACACCTTGGTGACCAATGCAGAATTATGATGTCACAATGCTTCATTAGGCAGATCACAGACAAGGGTCTGTCAACTGCATGACCAGTGCAGAGTTATGATGTCACAAGGCCACCTTAGGGAGATCACAGACAACGGCCTGTCACCTGCGTACCCCGTGCAGAGTTATGATGTAACAATGCCCCCTTAGGCAAATAAAAGACAAGGGTCGGTCACCTGGGTTACCAGTGCACTGTTATGATGTCACAATGCCCCCTTAGGCAGATCACAGACAAGGGTCTGTCATCATGGTGACCAGTGCAGAGTTAAGATGCAACAACGCCCCCATAGGCAGATCACAGACAAGGGTCTGTCACCTGGGTGACCAATGCAGAGTTATGATGTCACAATGCCACTTAGGCAGATCACAGACAAGGTTCCATCACCTAGGTGACCAGGGCAGAGTTATGATGTCACAATGCTCACTTAGGCAGTTCACAGACAATGGTCTGTCACCTGGGTGACCAGTGCAGAGTTATGATGTCACAATGCCTCCTTAGGCATATCACAGACAAGGGCCTGTCACCTGGGCTCCCAGTGCAGACTTAAGATGTCACAATGCCCAATTAGGCAAATCACAGACAAGGATCTGTCTCCTGGGTGACCAGTGTAGAGATAAGATGTCACAATGACCCCTTAGGCAGATCACATTCAAGGGCCTGTCACATGGGTGACCCGAGCAGAGTTATGATGTGACAATGCACCTTTAGGCCGATCACAGACAAGGGTCTGTGACCTGGGTGCCCCGTGCCGAGTTACGATGTCACAATGCACCCTTAGGCAGATCAAGGACCAGGGTCTGTCACGTGGTTGAACAGTGCAGAGTTATGACGTCAAAATGCCCCCTTCGGCATTTCACAGACAAGGCTATGTCACCTGGGTGACCAGTGCAGAGTGATGATGTCACAATGCCTCCTTAGGCTGATCACACACAATGGTCTGTCACCTTGGTGACCAGTGCAAAGTTATGATGTTGCAATGCACCCTTGGGCAGGTCACAGACAAGCATCTGTCACCTGGGTGTCCAGTGTAGAGTTATGATGTCACAATGCCCCATTAAGCAGATCACAGACAAGGGTCTGTCACCTGGGTGACCATTACAGAGTTATGATGTCACAATGCCCCCTTAGTAAGATCACAGAGAACGGTCTGTCACCTGGGTGACCAGTGCAGCATTATGATGTCACAATGCCCCCTTAGCTAGATCACAGACAAGGGTCTGTCACGTGGGTGACCAGTGCAGGTTTATGATGTCACAATGCACCCTTTGGCAGATAACGGAGAAGGATCTGTCACCAGGGTGGCCAGTGAAGAGTTATGATATCACAATGCTCCTTTAGGCAGTTCACAGTCAAGGGTCTGTCACCTGGGTGACCAGTGTAGAGTTCTGATGTCACAATGCCTCTTTAGGCAGATCACAGACAATGGTCTGTCACCTTAGAGACCACTGGAGAGTTATGATGTCAAAATGCCCCCTGAAGCAGATCAAAGACAAGGGTCTGTCACCTGGGAGACAAGTGCAGAGTTATGATGTCCCTATGCCCCTTAAGCAGTTCACAGACAAGGTCTGTCACCTGTGTGACCAGTGCAGACTTATGATGTCACAACGCCCCCTTAGGGAGATCACAGACAATGGTTTCTCACGTTGGTGACCAATGCAGAGTTACGATGTCACAATGCCTTCTTAGGCAGATCACAGCCAATGGTCTGTCACCTGGGTGACCAGTGCAGAGTTACGATGTCACAATGCCCCCTTAGGCAGATCACAGACAAGGGACTGTCACCTTGTTGACGAGTGCAGGGTTATGATGTCACAATGACCCCTTAGGCAGATAACGGAAAAGGATCTGTCACCAGGGTGAGCAGTGAAAAGTTATGATGTCACAATGCCCCGTTAGGCAGTTCACAGTCAAGGGTCTGTCACCTGGGTGACCAGTGGAGAGTTATGATGTCACAATGCCCCCTTAAGCAGATCACAGACAAGGTTCTATCACCTGGGGGACAAGTGCAGAGTTATGAAGTCACAATGCACCCTTAGGCAGTTCACAGACAAGGGTCTGTAACCGGGTGTCCAGTGCAGATTTATGATGTCACAACCCCCGTTTAGGCAGATCACAGACAATGGTCTCTCACCTTGGTGACCAATGCAGAGTTATGATGTCACAATTCCCCCTTAGGCAGATCACAGACAAGGTTCTATTACCTGCGTGACCAGTGCAGAGTTATGACGTCACAATGCCCCTTAGGCAGATCACAGACAATGGTCTGTCACCTTGGTGACCAGTGCAGAGTTATGATGTCACATTGCCCCCTTAGGCAGATCACAGACAATGGTTTCT
Organism: Gorilla gorilla gorilla; assembly: GCF_029281585.2. NCBI lineage: Eukaryota > Metazoa > Chordata > Mammalia > Primates > Hominidae > Gorilla > Gorilla gorilla. The sequence goes on along the minus strand of NC_073241.2, from coordinate 30,237,847 downwards.
CACCATGGTGACCAATGCAGAGTTATGATGTCACAATGCCGCATTAGACTGTTCACAGACAAGGGTCTGTCAACTGCTTGACAAGTGCAGACTGATGATGTCACAATGCCCCCTTAGGCAGATCAAAGGCAAGGGTGTGTCACCTGGGTGTCCCGTGCAGAGTTATGATGTCACAATGCCCTCTTAGGCAGATAACAGACAAGGGTCTGCCACCAGGGTGACTAGTGCAGAGTTCTGATGTCACAATGCCCACTTTGGCAGGTCAAAGTCAAGGGCCTGTCACCTGGGTTCCCAATGCAGACTTATGATGTCACAAGGCTCCCTTAGGCAAATCACAGACAAGGGTCTGTCTCCTGGGTGACCAGTGCAGAGTTAAGATGTCACAATGACCCCTTAGGCAGATCACATTCAAGCGCCTGTCACATGGGTGACCCGAGCAGAGTTATGATGTCACAATGCACCCTTACGTAGATCACAGGCAAGGGTCTGACACATTTGTGATGGGTGTAGAATTATGATGTCACAATGCACCCTGAGGCAGATAACAGACAAGGGTCTGTCACCAGGGTGACCAGTGCCGAGTTATGATGTCACAATGCCCCTTAGGCAGATCACAGACAATGGTCTGTCACCTGGGTGATGAGTGCAGAGTTATGATGTCACAATGCCCCTTAAGCAGATGACAGACAAGGGTCTGTCACCTGGGAGACAAGTGCAGAATTACGATGTCACAATGCCCCCTTAAGCAGTTCACAGACAAGGGTCTGTCACCTGGTTGACCAGTGCAGATTTATGATGTCACAACGCCCCCTTAGGCAGATCACAGACAATGGTTTCTCACCTTGGTGACCAATGCAGAATTATGATGTCACAATGCTTCATTAGGCAGATCACAGACAAGGGTCTGTCAACTGCATGACCAGTGCAGAGTTATGATGTCACAAGGCCACCTTAGGGAGATCACAGACAACGGCCTGTCACCAGCGTACCCCGTGGAGAGTTATGATGTAACAATGCCCCCTTAGGCAAATAAAAGACAAGGGTCGGTCACCTGGGTTACCAGTGCACTGTTATGATGTCACAATGCCCCCTTAGGCTGATCACAGACAAGGGTCTGTCATCATGGTGACCAGTGCAGAGTTAAGATGCAACAACGCCCCCATAGGCAGATCACAGACAAGGGTCTGTCACCTGGGTGACCAATGCAGAGTTATGATGTCACAATGCCACTTAGGCAGATCACAGACAAGGTTCCATCACCTAGGTGACCAGGGCAGAGTTATGATGTCACAATGCTCACTTAGGCAGTTCACAGACAATGGTCTGTCACCTGGGTGACCAGTGCAGAGTTATGATGTCACAATGCCTCCTTAGGCATATCACAGACAAGGGCCTGTCACCTGGGCTCCCAGTGCAGACTTAAGATGTCACAATGCCCAATTAGGCAAATCACAGACAAGGATCTGTCTCCTGGGTGACCAGTGTAGAGATAAGATGTCACAATGACCCCTTAGGCAGATCACATTCAAGGGCCTGTCACATGGGTGACCCGAGCAGAGTTATGATGTGACAATGCACCTTTAGGCCGATCACAGACAAGGGTCTGTGACCTGGGTGCCCCGTGCCGAGTTACGATGTCACAATGCACCCTTAGGCAGATCAAGGACCAGGGTCTGTCACGTGGTTGAACAGTGCAGAGTTATGACGTCAAAATGCCCCCTTCGGCATTTCACAGACAAGGCTATGTCACCTGGGTGACCAGTGCAGAGTGATGATGTCACAATGCCTCCTTAGGCTGATCACACACAATGGTCTGTCACCTTGGTGACCAGTGCAAAGTTATGATGTTGCAATGCACCCTTGGGCAGGTCACAGACAAGCATCTGTCACCTGGGTGTCCAGTGTAGAGTTATGATGTCACAATGCCCCATTAAGCAGATCACAGACAAGGGTCTGCCACCTGGGTGACCATTACAGAGTTATGATGTCACAATGCCCCCTTAGTAAGATCACAGAGAACGGTCTGTCACCTGGGTGACCAGTGCAGCATTATGATGTCACAATGCCCCCTTAGCTAGATCACAGACAAGGGTCTGTCACGTGGGTGACCAGTGCAGGTTTATGATGTCACAATGCACCCTTTGGCAGATAACGGAGAAGGATCTGTCACCAGGGTGGCCAGTGAAGAGTTATGATATCACAATGCTCCTTTAGGCAGTTCACAGTCAAGGGTCTGTCACCTGGGTGACCAGTGTAGAGTTCTGATGTCACAATGCCTCTTTAGGCAGATCACAGACAATGGTCTGTCACCTTAGAGACCACTGGAGAGTTATGATGTCAAAATGCCCCCTGAAGCAGATCAAAGACAAGGGTCTGTCACCTGGGAGACAAGTGCAGAGTTATGATGTCCCTATGCCCCTTAAGCAGTTCACAGACAAGGTCTGTCACCTGTGTGACCAGTGCAGACTTATGATGTCACAACGCCCCCTTAGGGAGATCACAGACAATGGTTTCTCACGTTGGTGACCAATGCAGAGTTATGATGTCACAATGCCTTCTTAGGCAGATCACAGCCAATGGTCTGTCACCTGGGTGACCAGTGCAGAGTTACGATGTCACAATGCCCCCTTAGGCAGATCACAGACAAGGGACTGTCACCTTGTTGACGAGTGCAGGGTTATGATGTCACAATGACCCCTTAGGCAGATAACGGAAAAGGATCTGTCACCAGGGTGAGCAGTGAAAAGTTATGATGTCACAATGCCCCGTTAGGCAGTTCACAGTCAAGGGTCTGTCACCTGGGTGACCAGTGGAGAGTTATGATGTCACAATGCCCCCTTAAGCAGATCACAGACAAGGGTCTATCACCTGGGGGACAAGTGCAGAGTTATGAAGTCACAATGCACCCTTAGGCAGTTCACAGACAAGGGTCTGTAACCGGGTGTCCAGTGCAGATTTATGATGTCACAACCCCCCTTTAGGCAGATCACAGACAATGGTCTCTCACCTTGGTGACCAATGCAGAGTTATGATGTCACAATTCCCCCTTAGGCAGATCACAGACAAGGTTCTGTTACCTGCGTGACCAGTGCAGAGTTATGATGTCACAATGCCCCTTAGGCAGATCACAGACAATGGTCTGTCACCTTGGTGACCAGTGCAGAGTTATGATGTCACATTGCCCCCTTAGGCAGATCACAGACAATGGTTTCTCACCATGGTGACCAATGCAGAGTTATGATGTCACAATGCCGCATTAGACTGTTCACAGACAAGGGTCTGTCAACTGCTTGACCAGTGCAGACTGATGATGTCACAATGCCCCCTTAGGCAGATCAAAGGCAAGGATGTGTCACCTGGGTGTCCCGTGCAGAGTTATGATGTCACAATGCCCTCTTAGGCAGATAACAGACAAGGGTCTGCCACCAGGGTGACTACTGCAGAGTTCTGATGTCACAATGCCCACTTTGGCAGGTCAAAGTGAAGGGCCTGTCACCTGGGTTCCCAATGCAGACTTATGATGTCACAAGGCTCCCTTAGGCAAATCACAGACAAGGGTCTGTCTCCTGGGTGACCAGTGCAGAGTTAAGATGTCACAATGACCCCTTAGGCAGATCACAATCAAGCGCCTGTCACATGGGTGACCTGAGCAGAGTTATGATGTCACAATGCACCCTTACGTAGATCACAGGCAAGGGTCTGACACATTTGTGATGGGTGTAGAATTATGATGTCACAATGCACCCTGAGGCAGATAACAGACAAGGGTCTGTCACCAGGGTGACCAGTGCCGAGTTATGATGTCACAATGCCCCTTAGGCAGATCACAGACAATGGTCTGTCACCTGGGTGATGAGTGCAGAGTTATGATGTCACAATGCCCCTTAAGCAGATGACAGACAAGGGTCTGTCACCTGGGAGACAAGTGCAGAATTACGATGTCACAATGCCCCCTTAAGCAGTTCACAGACAAGGGTCTGTCACCTGGTTGACCAGTGCAGATTTATGATGTCACTACGCCCCCTTAGGCAGATCACAGACAATGGATTCTCACCTTGGTGACCAATGCAGAATTATGATGTCACAATGCTTCATTAGGCAGATCACAGACAAGGGTCTGTCAACTGCATGACCAGTGCAGAGTTATGATGTCACAAGGCCACCTTAGGGAGATCACAGACAACGGCCTGTCACCTGCGTACCCCGTGCAGAGTTATGATGTAACAATGCCCCCTTAGGCAAATAAAAGACAAGGGTCGGTCACCTGGGTTACCAGTGCACTGTTATGATGTCACAATGCCCCCTTAGGCAGATCACAGACAAGGGTCTGTCATCATGGTGACCAGTGCAGAGTTAAAATGCAACAACGCCCCCATAGGCAGATCACAGACAAGGGTCTGTCACCTGGGTGACCAATGCAGAGTTATGATGTCACAATGCCACTTAGGCAGATCACAGACAAGGTTCCATCACCTAGGTGACCAGGGCAGAGTTATGATGTCACAATGCTCACTTAGGCAGTTCACAGACAATGGTCTGTCACCTGGGTGACCAGTGCAGAGTTATGATGTCACAATGCCTCCTTAGGCATATCACACACAAGGGCCTGTCACCTGGGCTCCCAGTGCAGACTTAAGATGTCACAATGCCCAATTAGGCAAATCACAGACAAGGATCTGTCTCCTGGGTGACCAGTGTAGAGATAAGATGTCACAATGACCCCTTAGGCAGATCACATTCAAGGGCCTGTCACATGGGTGACCCGAGCAGAGTTATGATGTGACAATGCACCTTTAGGCCGATCACAGACAAGGGTCTGTGACCTGGGTGCCCCGTGCCGAGTTACGATGTCACAATGCACCCTTAGGCAGATCAAGGACCAGGGTCTGTCACGTGGTTGAACAGTGCAGAGTTATGACGTCAAAATGCCCCCTTCGGCATTTCACAGACAAGGCTATGTCACCTGGGTGACCAGTGCAGAGTGATGATGTCACAATGCCTCCTTAGGCTGATCACACACAATGGTCTGTCACCTTGGTGACCAGTGCAAAGTTATGATGTTGCAATGCACCCTTGGGCAGGTCACAGACAAGCATCTGTCACCTGGGTGTCCAGTGTAGAGTTATGATGTCACAATGCCCCATTAAGCAGATCACAGACAAGGGTCTGCCACCTGGGTGACCATTACAGAGTTATGATGTCACAATGCCCCCTTAGTAAGATCACAGAGAACGGTCTGTCACCTGGGTGACCAGTGCAGCATTATGATGTCACAATGCCCCCTTAGCTAGATCACAGACAAGGGTCTGTCACGTGGGTGACCAGTGCAGGTTTATGATGTCACAATGCACCCTTTGGCAGATAACGGAGAAGGATCTGTCACCAGGGTGGCCAGTGAAGAGTTATGATATCACAATGCTCCTTTAGGCAGTTCACAGTCAAGGGTCTGTCACCTGGGTGACCAGTGTAGAGTTCTGATGTCACAATGCCTCTTTAGGCAGATCACAGACAATGGTCTGTCACCTTAGAGACCACTGGAGAGTTATGATGTCAAAATGCCCCCTGAAGCAGATCAAAGACAAGGGTCTGTCACCTGGGAGACAAGTGCAGAGTTATGATGTCCCTATGCCCCTTAAGCAGTTCACAGACAAGGTCTGTCACCTGTGTGACCAGTGCAGACTTATGATGTCACAACGCCCCCTTAGGGAGATCACAGACAATGGTTTCTCACGTTGGTGACCAATGCAGAGTTATGATGTCACAATGCCTTCTTAGGCAGATCACAGCCAATGGTCTGTCACCTGGGTGACCAGTGCAGAGTTACGATGTCACAATGCCCCCTTAGGCAGATCACAGACAAGGGACTGTCACCTTGTTGACGAGTGCAGGGTTATGATGTCACAATGACCCCTTAGGCAGATAACGGAAAAGGATCTGTCACCAGGGTGAGCAGTGAAAAGTTATGATGTCACAATGCCCCGTTAGGCAGTTCACAGTCAAGGGTCTGTCACCTGGGTGACCAGTGGAGAGTTATGATGTCACAATGCCCCCTTAAGCAGATCACAGACAAGGGTCTATCACCTGGGGGACAAGTGCAGAGTTATGAAGTCACAATGCACCCTTAGGCAGTTCACAGACAAGGGTCTGTAACCGGGTGTCCAGTGCAGATTTATGATGTCACAACCCCCCTTTAGGCAGATCACAGACAATGGTCTCTCACCTTGGTGACCAATGCAGAGTTATGATGTCACAATTCCCCCTTAGGCAGATCACAGACAAGGTTCTGTTACCTGCGTGACCAGTGCAGAGTTATGACGTCACAATGCCCCTTAGGCAGATCACAGACAATGGTCTGTCACCTTGGTGACCAGTGCAGAGTTATGATGTCACATTGACCCCTTAGGCAGATCACAGACAATGGTTTCTCACCATGGTGACCAATGCAGAGTTATGATGTCACAATGCCGCATTAGACTGTTCACAGACAAGGGTCTGTCAACTGCTTGACCAGTGCAGACTGATGATGTCACAATGCCCCCTTTGGCAGATCAAAGGCAAGGATGTGTCACCTGGGTGTCCCGTGCAGAGTTATGATGTCACAATGCCCTCTTAGGCAGATAACAGACAAGGGTCTGCCACCAGGGTGACTACTGCAGAGTTCTGATGTCACAATGCCCACTTTGGCAGGTCAAAGTCAAGGGCCTGTCACCTGGGTTCCCAATGCAGACTTATGATGTCACAAGGCTCCCTTAGGCAAATCACAGACAAGGGTCTGTCTCCTGGGTGACCAGTGCAGAGTTAAGATGTCACAATGACCCCTTAGGCAGATCACATTCAAGCGCCTGTCACATGGGTGACCTGAGCAGAGTTATGGTGTCACAATGCACCCTTACGCAGATCACAGGCAAGGGTCTGACACATTTGTGATGGGTGTAGAATTATGATGTCACAATGCACCCTGAGGCAGATAACAGACAAGGGTCTGTCACCAGGGTGACCAGTGCCGAGTTATGATGTCACAATGCCCCTTAGGCAGATCACAGACAATGGTCTGTCACCTGGGTGATGAGTGCAGAGTTATGATGTCACAATGCCCCTTAAGCAGATGACAGACAAGGGTCTGTCACCTGGGAGACAAGTGCAGAATTACGATGTCACAATGCCCCCTTAAGCAGTTCACAGACAAGGGTCTGTCACCTGGTTGACCAGTGCAGATTTATGATGTCACTACGCCCCCTTAGGCAGATCACAGACAATGGATTCTCACCTTGGTGACCAATGCAGAATTATGATGTCACAATGCTTCATTAGGCAGATCACAGACAAGGGTCTGTCAACTGCATGACCAGTGCAGAGTTATGATGTCACAAGGCCACCTTAGGGAGATCACAGACAACGGCCTGTCACCTGCGTACCCCGTGCAGAGTTATGATGTAACAATGCCCCCTTAGGCAAATAAAAGACAAGGGTCGGTCACCTGGGTTACCAGTGCACTGTTATGATGTCACAATGCCCCCTTAGGCAGATCACAGACAAGGGTCTGTCATCATGGTGACCAGTGCAGAGTTAAAATGCAACAACGCCCCCATAGGCAGATCACAGACAAGGGTCTGTCACCTGGGTGACCAATGCAGAGTTATGATGTCACAATGCCACTTAGGCAGATCACAGACAAGGTTCCATCACCTAGGTGACCAGGGCAGAGTTATGATGTCACAATGCTCACTTAGGCAGTTCACAGACAATGGTCTGTCACCTGGGTGACCAGTGCAGAGTTATGATGTCACAATGCCTCCTTAGGCATATCACACACAAGGGCCTGTCACCTGGGCTCCCAGTGCAGACTTAAGATGTCACAATGCCCAATTAGGCAAATCACAGACAAGGATCTGTCTCCTGGGTGACCAGTGAAGAGATAAGATGTCACAATGACCCCTTAGGCAGATCACATTCAAGGGCCTGTCACATGGGTGACCCGAGCAGAGTTATGATGTGACAATGCACCTTTAGGCCGATCACAGACAAGGGTCTGTGACCTGGGTGCCCCGTGCCGAGTTACGATGTCACAATGCACCCTCAGGCAGATCATTGACCAGGGTCTGTCACGTGGTTGAACAGTGCAGAGTTATCACGTCAAAATGCCCCCTTCGGCATTACACAGACAAGGCTATGTCACCTGGGTGACCAGTGCAGAGTGATGATGTCACAATGCCTCCTTAGGCTGATCACACACAATGGTCTGTCACCTTGGTGACCAGTGCAAAGTTATGATGTTGCAATGCACCCTTGGGCAGGTCACAGACAAGCATCTGTCACCTGGGTGTCCAGTGTAGAGTTATGATGTCACAATGCCCCATTAAGCAGATCACAGACAAGGGTCTGCCACCTGGGTGACCATTACAGAGTTATGATGTCACAATGCCCCCTTAGTAAGATCACAGAGAACGGTCTGTCACCTGGGTGACCAGTGCAGCATTATGATGTCACAATGCCCCCTTAGCTAGATCACAGACAAGGGTCTGTCACGTGGGTGACCAGTGCAGGTTTATGATGTCACAATGCACCCTTTGGCAGATAACGGAGAAGGATCTGTCACCAGGGTGGCCAGTGAAGAGTTATGATATCACAATGCTCCTTTAGGCAGTTCACAGTCAAGGGTCTGTCACCTGGGTGACCAGTGTAGAGTTCTGATGTCACAATGCCTCTTTAGGCAGATCACAGACAATGGTCTGTCACCTTAGAGACCACTGGAGAGTTATGATGTCAAAATGCCCCCTGAAGCAGATCAAAGACAAGGGTCTGTCACCTGGGAGACAAGTGCAGAGTTATGATGTCCCTATGCCCCTTAAGCAGTTCACAGACAAGGTCTGTCACCTGTGTGACCAGTGCAGACTTATGATGTCACAACGCCCCCTTAGGGAGATCACAGACAATGGTTTCTCACGTTGGTGACCAATGCAGAGTTATGATGTCACAATGCCTTCTTAGGCAGATCACAGCCAATGGTCTGTCACCTGGGTGACCAGTGCAGAGTTACGATGTCACAATGCCCCCTTAGGCAGATCACAGACAAGGGACTGTCACCTTGTTGACGAGTGCAGGGTTATGATGTCACAATGACCCCTTAGGCAGATAACGGAAAAGGATCTGTCACCAGGGTGAGCAGTGAAAAGTTATGATGTCACAATGCCCCGTTAGGCAGTTCACAGTCAAGGGTCTGTCACCTGGGTGACCAGTGGAGAGTTATGATGTCACAATGCCCCCTTAAGCAGATCACAGACAAGGGTCTATCACCTGGGGGACAAGTGCAGAGTTATGAAGTCACAATGCAACCTTAGGCAGTTCACAGACAAGGGTCTGTAACCGGGTGTCCAGTGCAGATTTATGATGTCACAACCCCCCTTTAGGCAGATCACAGACAATGGTCTCTCACCTTGGTGACCAATGCAGAGTTATGATGTCACAATTCCCCCTTAGGCAGATCACAGACAAGGTTCTGTTACCTGCGTGACCAGTGCAGAGTTATGACGTCACAATGCCCCTTAGGCAGATCACAGACAATGGTCTGTCACCTTGGTGACCAGTGCAGAGTTATGATGTCACATTGACCCCTTAGGCAGATCACAGACAATGGTTTCTCACCATGGTTACCAATGCAGAGTTATGATGTCACAATGCCGCATTAGACTGTTCACAGACAAGGGTCTGTCAACTGCTTCACCAGTGCAGACTGATGATGTCACAATGCCCCCTTAGGCAGATCAAAGGCAAGGATGTGTCACCTGGGTGTCCCGTGCAGAGTTATGATGTCACAATGCCCTCTTAGGCAGATAACAGACAAGGGTCTGCCACCAGGGTGACTAGTGCAGAGTTCTGATGTCACAATGCCCACTTTGGCAGGTCAAAGTCAAGGGCCTGTCACCTGGGTTCCCAATGCAGACTTATGATGTCACAAGGCTCCCTTAGGCAAATCACAGACAAGGGTCTGTCTCCTGGGTGACCAGTGCAGAGTTAAGATGTCACAATGACCCCTTAGGCAGATCACATTCAAGCGCCTGTCACATGGGTGACCTGAGCAGAGTTATGATGTCACAATGCACCCTTACGCAGATCACAGGCAAGGGTCTGACACATTTGTGATGGGTGTAGAATTATGATGTCACAATGCACCCTGAGGCAGATAACAGACAAGGGTCTGTCACCAGGGTGACCAGTGCCGAGTTATGATGTCACAATGCCCCTTAGGCAGATCACAGACAATGGTCTGTCACCTGGGTGATGAGTGCAGAGTTATGATGTCACAATGCCCCTTAAGCAGATGACAGACAAGGGTCTGTCACATGGGAGACAAGTGCAGAATTACGATGTCACAATGCCCCCTTAAGCAGTTCACAGACAAGGGTCTGTCACCTGGTTGACCAGTGCAGATTTATGATGTCACTACGCCCCCTTAGGCAGATCACAGACAATGGATTCTCACCTTGGTGACCAATGCAGAATTATGATGTCACAATGCTTCATTAGGCAGATCACAGACAAGGGTCTGTCAACTGCATGACCAGTGCAGAGTTATGATGTCACAAGGCCACCTTAGGGAGATCACAGACAACGGCCTGTCACCTGCGTACCCCGTGCAGAGTTATGATGTAACAATGCCCCCTTAGGCAAATAAAAGACAAGGGTCGGTCACCTGGGTTACCAGTGCACTGTTATGATGTCACAATGCCCCCTTAGGCAGAACACAGACAAGGGTCTGTCATCATGGTGACCAGTGCAGAGTTAAGATGCAACAACGCCCCCATAGGCAGATCACAGACAAGGGTCTGTCACCTGGGTGACCAATGCAGAGTTATGATGTCACAATGCCACTTAGGCAGATCACAGACAAGGTTCCATCACCTAGGTGACCAGGGCAGAGTTATGATGTCACAATGCTCACTTAGGCAGTTCACAGACAATGGTCTGTCACCTGGGTGACCAGTGCAGAGTTATGATGTCACAATGCCTCCTTAGGCATATCACAGACAAGGGCCTGTCACCTGGGCTCCCAGTGCAGACTTAAGATGTCACAATGCCCAATTAGGCAAATCACAGACAAGGATCTGTCTCCTGGGTGACCAGTGTAGAGATAAGATGTCACAATGACCCCTTAGGCAGATCACATTCAAGGGCCTGTCACATGGGTGACCCGAGCAGAGTTATGATGTGACAATGCACCTTTAGGCCGATCACAGACAAGGGTCTGTGACCTGGGTGCCCCGTGCCGAGTTACGATGTCACAATGCACCCTCAGGCAGATCATTGACCAGGGTCTGTCACGTGGTTGAACAGTGCAGAGTTATGACGTCAAAATGCCCCCTTCGGCATTTCACAGACAAGGCTATGTCACCTGGGTGACCAGTGCAGAGTGATGATGTCACAATGCCTCCTTAGGCTGATCACACACAATGGTCTGTCACCTTGGTGACCAGTGCAAAGTTATGATGTTGCAATGCACCCTTGGGCAGGTCACAGACAAGCATCTGTCACCTGGGTGTCCAGTGTAGAGTTATGATGTCACAATGCCCCATTAAGCAGATCACAGACAAGGGTCTGCCACCTGGGTGACCATTACAGAGTTATGATGTCACAATGCCCCCTTAGTAAGATCACAGAGAACGGTCTGTCACCTGGGTGACCAGTGCAGCATTATGATGTCACAATGCCCCCTTAGCTAGATCACAGACAAGGGTCTGTCACGTGGGTGACCAGTGCAGGTTTATGATGTCACAATGCACCCTTTGGCAGATAACGGAGAAGGATCTGTCACCAGGGTGGCCAGTGAAGAGTTATGATATCACAATGCTCCTTTAGGCAGTTCACAGTCAAGGGTCTGTCACCTGGGTGACCAGTGTAGAGTTCTGATGTCACAATGCCTCTTTAGGCAGATCACAGACAATGGTCTGTCACCTTAGAGACCACTGGAGAGTTATGATGTCAAAATGCCCCCTGAAGCAGATCAAAGACAAGGGTCTGTCACCTGGGAGACAAGTGCAGAGTTATGATGTCCCTATGCCCCTTAAGCAGTTCACAGACAAGGTCTGTCACCTGTGTGACCAGTGCAGACTTATGATGTCACAACGCCCCCTTAGGGAGATCACAGACAATGGTTTCTCACGTTGGTGACCAATGCAGAGTTATGATGTCACAATGCCTTCTTAGGCAGATCACAGCCAATGGTCTGTCACCTGGGTGACCAGTGCAGAGTTACGATGTCACAATGCCCCCTTAGGCAGATCACAGACAAGGGACTGTCACCTTGTTGACGAGTGCAGGGTTATGATGTCACAATGACCCCTTAGGCAGATAACGGAAAAGGATCTGTCACCAGGGTGAGCAGTGAAAAGTTATGATGTCACAATGCCCCGTTAGGCAGTTCACAGTCAAGGGTCTGTCACCTGGGTGACCAGTGGAGAGTTATGATGTCACAATGCCCCCTTAAGCAGATCACAGACAAGGGTCTATCACCTGGGGGACAAGTGCAGAGTTATGAAGTCACAATGCACCCTTAGGCAGTTCACAGACAAGGGTCTGTAACCGGGTGTCCAGTGCAGATTTATGATGTCACAACCCCCCTTTAGGCAGATCACAGACAATGGTCTCTCACCTTGGTGACCAATGCAGAGTTATGATGTCACAATTCCCCCTTAGGCAGATCACAGACAAGGTTCTGTTACCTGCGTGACCAGTGCAGAGTTATGATGTCACAATGCCCCTTAGGCAGATCACAGACAATGGTCTGTCACCTTGGTGACCAGTGCAGAGTTATGATGTCACATTGCCCCCTTAGGCAGATCACAGACAATGGTTTCTCACCATGGTGACCAATGCAGTTATGATGTCACAATGCCGCATTAGACTGTTCACAGACAAGGGTCTGTCAACTGCTTGACCAGTGCAGACTGATGATGTCACAATGCCCCCTTAGGCAGATCAAAGACAAGGGTGTGTCACCTGGGTGTCCCGTGCAGAGTTATGATGTCACAATGCCCTCTTAGGCAGATAACAGACAAGGGTCTGCCACCAGGGTGACTAGTGCATAATTCTGATGTCACAATGCCCACTTAGGCAGGTCAAAGTCAAGGGCCTGTCACCTGGGTTCCCAATGCAGACTTATGATGTCACAAGGCTCCCTTAGGCAAATCACAGACAAGGGTCTGTCTCCTGGGTGACCAGTGCAGAGTTAAGATGTCACAATGACCCCTTAGGCAGATCACATTCAAGCGCCTGTCACATGGGTGACCCGAGCAGAGTTATGATGTCACAATGCACCCTTACGCAGATCACAGGCAAGGGTCTGACACATTTGTGATGGGTGTAGAATTATGATGTCACAATGCACCCTGAGGCAGATAACAGACAAGGGTCTGTCACCAGGGTGACCAGTGCCGAGTTATGATGTCACAATGCCCCTTAGGCAGATCACAGACAATGGTCTGTCACCTGGGTGATGAGTGCAGAGTTATGATGTCACAAAGCCCCTTAAGCAGATGACAGACAAGGGTCTGTCACCTGGGAGACAAGTGCAGAATTACGATGTCACAATGCCCCCTTAAGCAGTTCACAGACAAGGGTCTGTCACCTGGTTGACCAGTGCAGATTTATGATGTCACAACGCCCCCTTAGGCAGATCACAGACAATGGTTTCTCACCTTGGTGACCAATGCAGAATTATGATGTCACAATGCTTCATTAGGCAGATCACAGACAAGGGTCTGTCAACTGCATGACCAGTGCAGAGTTATGATGTCACAAGGCCACCTTAGGGAGATCACAGACAACGGCCTGTCACCTGCGTACCCCGTGCAGAGTTATGATGTAACAATGCCCCCTTAGGCAAATAAAAGACAAGGGTCGGTCACCTGGGTTACCAGTGCACTGTTATGATGTCACAATGCCCCCTGAGGCAGATCACAGACAAGGGTCTGTCATCATGGTGACCAGTGCAGAGTTAAGATGCAACAACGCCCCCATAGGCAGATCACAGACAAGGGTCTGTCACCTGGGTGACCAATGCAGAGTTATGATGTCACAATGCCACTTAGGCAGATCACAGACAAGGTTCCATCACCTAGGTGACCAGGGCAGAGTTATGATGTCACAATGCTCACTGAGGCAGTTCACAGACAATGGTCTGTCACCTGGGTGACCAGTGCAGAGTTATGATGTCACAATGCCTCCTTAGGCATATCACACACAAGGGCCTGTCACCTGGGCTCCCAGTGCAGACTTAAGATGTCACAATGCCCAATTAGGCAAATCACAGACAAGGATCTGTCTCCTGGGTGACCAGTGTAGAGATAAGATGTCACAATGACCCCTTAGGCAGATCACATTCAAGGGCCTGTCACATGGGTGACCCGAGCAGAGTTATGATGTGACAATGCACCTTTAGGCCGATCACAGACAAGGGTCTGTGACCTGGGTGCCCCGTGCCGAGTTACGATGTCACAATGCACCCTTAGGCAGATCAAGGACCAGGGTCTGTCACGTGGTTGAACAGTGCAGAGTTATCACGTCAAAATGCCCCCTTCGGCATTTCACAGACAAGGCTATGTCACCTGGCTGACCAGTGCAGAGTGATGATGTCACAATGCCTCCTTAGGCTGATCACACACAATGGTCTGTCACCTTGGTGACCAGTGCAAAGTTATGATGTTGCAATGCACCCTTGGGCAGGTCACAGACAAGCATCTGTCACCTGGGTGTCCAGTGTAGAGTTATGATGTCACAATGCCCCATTAAGCAGATCACAGACAAGGGTCTGCCACCTGGGTAACCATTACAGAGTTATGATGTCACAATGCCCCCTTAGTAAGATCACAGAGAACGGTCTGTCACCTGGGTGACCAGTGCAGAATTATGATGTCACAATGCCCCCTTAGCTAGATCACAGACAAGGGTCTGTCACGTGGGTGCCCAGTGCAGGTTTATGATGTCACAATGCACCCTTTGGCAGATAACGGAGAAGGATCTGTCACCAGGGTGGCCAGTGAAGAGTTATGATATCACAATGCTCCTTTAGGCAGTTCACAGTCAAGGGTCTGTCACCTGGGTGACCAGTGTAGAGTTCTGATGTCACAATGCCTCTTTAGGCAGATCACAGACAATGGTCTGTCACCTTAGAGACCACTGGAGAGTTATGATGTCAAAATGCCCCCTGAAGCAGATCAAAGACAAGGGTCTGTCACCTGGGAGACAAGTGCAGAGTTATGATGTCCCTATGCCCCTTAAGCAGTTCACAGACAAGGTCTGTCACCTGTGTGACCAGTGCAGACTTATGATGTCACAACGCCCCCTTAGGGAGATCACAGACAATGGTTTCTCACGTTGGTGACCAATGCAGAGTTATGATGTCACAATGCCTTCTTAGGCAGATCACAGCCAATGGTCTGTCACCTGGGTGACCAGTGCAGAGTTACGATGTCACAATGCCCCCTTAGGCAGATCACAGACAAGGGACTGTCACCTTGTTGACGAGTGCAGGGTTATGATGTCACAATGACCCCTTAGGCAGATAACGGAAAAGGATCTGTCACCAGGGTGAGCAGTGAAAAGTTATGATGTCACAATGCCCCGTTAGGCAGTTCACAGTCAAGGGTCTGTCACCTGGGTGACCAGTGGAGAGTTATGATGTCACAATGCCCCCTTAAGCAGATCACAGACAAGGGTCTATCACCTGGGGGACAAGTGCAGAGTTATGAAGTCACAATGCACCCTTAGGCAGTTCACAGACAAGGGTCTGTAACCGGGTGTCCAGTGCAGATTTATGATGTCACAACCCCCCTTTAGGCAGATCACAGACAATGGTCTCTCACCTTGGTGACCAATGCAGAGTTATGATGTCACAATTCCCCCTTAGGCAGATCACAGACAAGGTTCTGTTACCTGCGTGACCAGTGCAGAGTTATGACGTCACAATGCCCCTTAGGCAGATCACAGACAATGGTCTGTCACCTTGGTGACCAGTGCAGAGTTATGATGTCACATTGCCCCCTTAGGCAGATCACAGACAATGGTTTCTCACCATGGTGACCAATGCAGAGTTATGATGTCACAATGCCGCATTAGACTGTTCACAGACAAGGGTCTGTCAACTGCTTCACCAGTGCAGACTGATGATGTCACAATGCCCCCTTAGGCAGATCAAAGAGAAGGGTGTGTCACCTGGGTGTCCCGTGCAGAGTTATGATGTCACAATGCCCTCTTAGGCAGATAACAGACAAGGGTCTGCCACCAGGGTGACTACTGCAGAGTTCTGATGTCACAATGCCCACTTAGGCAGGTCAAAGTCAAGGGCCTGTCACCTGGGTTCCCAATGCAGACTTATGATGTCACAAGGCTCCCTTAGGCAAATCACAGACAAGGGTCTGTCTCCTGGGTGACCAGTGCAGAGTTAAGATGTCACAATGACCCCTTAGGCAGATCACATTCAAGCGCCTGTCACATGGGTGACCCGAGCAGAGTTATGATGTCACAATGCACCCTTACGCAGATCACAGGCAAGGGTCTGACACATTTGTGATGGGTGTAGAATTATGATGTCACAATGCACCCTGAGGCAGATAACAGACAAGGGTCTGTCACCAGGGTGACCAGTGCCGAGTTATGATGTCACAATGCCCCTTAGGCAGATCACAGACAATGGTCTGTCACCTGGGTGATGAGTGCAGAGTTATGATGTCACAATGCCCCTTAAGCAGATGACAGACAAGGGTCTGTCACCTGGGAGACAAGTGCAGAATTACGATGTCACAATGCCCCCTTAAGCAGTTCACAGACAAGGGTCTGTCACCTGGTTGACCAGTGCAGATTTATGATGTCACAACGCCCCCTTAGGCAGATCACAGACTATGGTTTCTCACCTTGGTGACCAATGCAGAATTATGATGTCACAATGCTTCATTAGGCAGATCACAGACAAGGGTCTGTCAACTGCATGACCAGTGCAGAGTTATGATGTCACAAGGCCACCTTAGGGAGATCACAGACAACGGCCTGTCACCTGCGTACCCCGTGCAGAGTTATGATGTAACAATGCCCCCTTAGGCAAATAAAAGACAAGGGTCGGTCATC
Organism: Gorilla gorilla gorilla; assembly: GCF_029281585.2. Classification (NCBI taxonomy): domain Eukaryota; kingdom Metazoa; phylum Chordata; class Mammalia; order Primates; family Hominidae; genus Gorilla; species Gorilla gorilla. The sequence continues at coordinate 30,220,732 of NC_073241.2, read as the reverse complement.
TGGGTTACCAGTGCACTGTTATGATGTCACAATGCCCCCTTAGGCAGATCACAGACAAGGGTCTGTCATCATGGTGACCAGTGCAGAGTTAAGATGCAACAACGCCCCCATAGGCAGATCACAGACAAGGGTCTGTCACCTGGGTGACCAATGCAGAGTTATGATGTCACAATGCCACTTAGGCAGATCACAGACAAGGTTCCATCACCTAGGTGACCAGGGCAGAGTTATGATGTCACAATGCTCACTGAGGCAGTTCACAGACAATGGTCTGTCACCTGGGTGACCAGTGCAGAGTTATGATGTCACAATGCCTCCTTAGGCATATCACACACAAGGGCCTGTCACCTGGGCTCCCAGTGCAGACTTAAGATGTCACAATGCCCAATTAGGCAAATCACAGACAAGGATCTGTCTCCTGGGTGACCAGTGTAGAGATAAGATGTCACAATGACCCCTTAGGCAGATCACATTCAAGGGCCTGTCACATGGGTGACCCGAGCAGAGTTATGATGTGACAATGCACCTTTAGGCCGATCACAGACAAGGGTCTGTGACCTGGGTGCCCCGTGCCGAGTTACGATGTCACAATGCACCCTTAGGCAGATCAAGGACCAGGGTCTGTCACGTGGTTGAACAGTGCAGAGTTATCACGTCAAAATGCCCCCTTCGGCATTTCACAGACAAGGCTATGTCACCTGGCTGACCAGTGCAGAGTGATGATGTCACAATGCCTCCTTAGGCTGATCACACACAATGGTCTGTCACCTTGGTGACCAGTGCAAAGTTATGATGTTGCAATGCACCCTTGGGCAGGTCACAGACAAGCATCTGTCACCTGGGTGTCCAGTGTAGAGTTATGATGTCACAATGCCCCATTAAGCAGATCACAGACAAGGGTCTGCCACCTGGGTGACCATTACAGAGTTATGATGTCACAATGCCCCCTTAGTAAGATCACAGAGAACGGTCTGTCACCTGGGTGACCAGTGCAGAATTATGATGTCACAATGCCCCCTTAGCTAGATCACAGACAAGGGTCTGTCACGTGGGTGCCCAGTGCAGGTTTATGATGTCACAATGCACCCTTTGGCAGATAACGGAGAAGGATCTGTCACCAGGGTGGCCAGTGAAGAGTTATGATATCACAATGCTCCTTTAGGCAGTTCACAGTCAAGGGTCTGTCACCTGGGTGACCAGTGTAGAGTTCTGATGTCACAATGCCTCTTTAGGCAGATCACAGACAATGGTCTGTCACCTTAGAGACCACTGGAGAGTTATGATGTCAAAATGCCCCCTGAAGCAGATCAAAGACAAGGGTCTGTCACCTGGGAGACAAGTGCAGAGTTATGATGTCCCTATGCCCCTTAAGCAGTTCACAGACAAGGTCTGTCACCTGTGTGACCAGTGCAGACTTATGATGTCACAACGCCCCCTTAGGGAGATCACAGACAATGGTTTCTCACGTTGGTGACCAATGCAGAGTTATGATGTCACAATGCCTTCTTAGGCAGATCACAGCCAATGGTCTGTCACCTGGGTGACCAGTGCAGAGTTACGATGTCACAATGCCCCCTTAGGCAGATCACAGACAAGGGACTGTCACCTTGTTGACGAGTGCAGGGTTATGATGTCACAATGACCCCTTAGGCAGATAACGGAAAAGGATCTGTCACCAGGGTGAGCAGTGAAAAGTTATGATGTCACAATGCCCCGTTAGGCAGTTCACAGTCAAGGGTCTGTCACCTGGGTGACCAGTGGAGAGTTATGATGTCACAATGCCCCCTTAAGCAGATCACAGACAAGGGTCTATCACCTGGGGGACAAGTGCAGAGTTATGAAGTCACAATGCACCCTTAGGCAGTTCACAGACAAGGGTCTGTAACCGGGTGTCCAGTGCAGATTTATGATGTCACAACCCCCCTTTAGGCAGATCACAGACAATGGTCTCTCACCTTGGTGACCAATGCAGAGTTATGATGTCACAATTCCCCCTTAGGCAGATCACAGACAAGGTTCTGTTACCTGCGTGACCAGTGCAGAGTTATGATGTCACAATGCCCCTTAGGCAGATCACAGACAATGGTCTGTCACCTTGGTGACCAGTGCAGAGTTATGATGTCACATTGCCCCCTTAGGCAGATCACAGACAATGGTTTCTCACCATGGTGACCAATGCAGAGTTATGATGTCACAATGCCGCATTAGACTGTTCACAGACAAGGGTCTGTCAACTGCTTGACCAGTGCAGACTGATGATGTCACAATGCCCCCTTAGGCAGATCAAAGACAAGGGTGTGTCACCTGGGTGTCCCGTGCAGAGTTATGATGTCACAATGCCCTCTTAGGCAGATAACAGACAAGGGTCTGCCACCAGGGTGACTAGTGCATAATTCTGATGTCACAATGCCCACTTTGGCAGGTCAAAGTCAAGGGCCTGTCACCTGGGTTCCCAATGCAGACTTATGATGTCACAAGGCTCCCTTAGGCAAATCACAGACAAGGGTCTGTCTCCTGGGTGACCAGTGCAGAGTTAAGATGTCACAATGACCCCTTAGGCAGATCACATTCAAGCGCCTGTCACATGGGTGACCCGAGCAGAGTTATGATGTCACAATGCACCCTTACGCAGATCACAGGCAAGGGTCTGACACATTTGTGATGGGTGTAGAATTATGATGTCACAATGCACCCTGAGGCAGATAACAGACAAGGGTCTGTCACCAGGGTGACCAGTGCCGAGTTATGATGTCACAATGCCCCTTAGGCAGATCACAGACAATGGTCTGTCACCTGGGTGATGAGTGCAGAGTTATGATGTCACAAAGCCCCTTAAGCAGATGACAGACAAGGGTCTGTCACCTGGGAGACAAGTGCAGAATTACGATGTCACAATGCCCCCTTAAGCAGTTCACAGACAAGGGTCTGTCACCTGGTTGACCAGTGCAGATTTATGATGTCACAACGCCCCCTTAGGCAGATCACAGACAATGGTTTCTCACCTTGGTGACCAATGCAGAATTATGATGTCACAATGCTTCATTAGGCAGATCACAGACAAGGGTCTGTCAACTGCATGACCAGTGCAGAGTTATGATGTCACAAGGCCACCTTAGGGAGATCACAGACAACGGCCTGTCACCTGCGTACCCCGTGCAGAGTTATGATGTAACAATGCCCCCTTAGGCAAATAAAAGACAAGGGTCGGTCACCTGGGTTACCAGTGCACTGTTATGATGTCACAATGCCCCCTTAGGCAGATCACAGACAAGGGTCTGTCATCATGGTGACCAGTGCAGAGTTAAGATGCAACAACGCCCCCATAGGCAGATCACAGACAAGGGTCTGTCACCTGGGTGACCAATGCAGAGTTATGATGTCACAATGCCACTTAGGCAGATCACAGACAAGGTTCCATCACCTAGGTGACCAGGGCAGAGTTATGATGTCACAATGCTCACTGAGGCAGTTCACAGACAATGGTCTGTCACCTGGGTGACCAGTGCAGAGTTATGATGTCACAATGCCTCCTTAGGCATATCACACACAAGGGCCTGTCACCTGGGCTCCCAGTGCAGACTTAAGATGTCACAATGCCCAATTAGGCAAATCACAGACAAGGATCTGTCTCCTGGGTGACCAGTGTAGAGATAAGATGTCACAATGACCCCTTAGGCAGATCACATTCAAGGGCCTGTCACATGGGTGACCCGAGCAGAGTTATGATGTGACAATGCACCTTTAGGCCGATCACAGACAAGGGTCTGTGACCTGGGTGCCCCGTGCCGAGTTACGATGTCACAATGCACCCTTAGGCAGATCAAGGACCAGGGTCTGTCACGTGGTTGAACAGTGCAGAGTTATGACGTCAAAATGCCCCCTTCGGCATTTCACAGACAAGGCTATGTCACCTGGCTGACCAGTGCAGAGTGATGATGTCACAATGCCTCCTTAGGCTGATCACACACAATGGTCTGTCACCTTGGTGACCAGTGCAAAGTTATGATGTTGCAATGCACCCTTGGGCAGGTCACAGACAAGCATCTGTCACCTGGGTGTCCAGTGTAGAGTTATGATGTCACAATGCCCCATTAAGCAGATCACAGACAAGGGTCTGCCACCTGGGTAACCATTACAGAGTTATGATGTCACAATGCCCCCTTAGTAAGATCACAGAGAACGGTCTGTCACCTGGGTGACCAGTGCAGAATTATGATGTCACAATGCCCCCTTAGCTAGATCACAGACAAGGGTCTGTCACGTGGGTGACCAGTGCAGGTTTATGATGTCACAATGCACCCTTTGGCAGATAACGGAGAAGGATCTGTCACCAGGGTGGCCAGTGAAGAGTTATGATATCACAATGCTCCTTTAGGCAGTTCACAGTCAAGGGTCTGTCACCTGGGTGACCAGTGTAGAGTTCTGATGTCACAATGCCTCTTTAGGCAGATCACAGACAATGGTCTGTCACCTTAGAGACCACTGGAGAGTTATGATGTCAAAATGCCCCCTGAAGCAGATCAAAGACAAGGGTCTGTCACCTGGGAGACAAGTGCAGAGTTATGATGTCCCTATGCCCCTTAAGCAGTTCACAGACAAGGTCTGTCACCTGTGTGACCAGTGCAGACTTATGATGTCACAACGCCCCCTTAGGGAGATCACAGACAATGGTTTCTCACGTTGGTGACCAATGCAGAGTTATGATGTCACAATGCCTTCTTAGGCAGATCACAGCCAATGGTCTGTCACCTGGGTGACCAGTGCAGAGTTACGATGTCACAATGCCCCCTTAGGCAGATCACAGACAAGGGACTGTCACCTTGTTGACGAGTGCTGGGTTATGATGTCACAATGACCCCTTAGGCAGATAACGGAAAAGGATCTGTCACCAGGGTGAGCAGTGAAAAGTTATGATGTCACAATGCCCCGTTAGGCAGTTCACAGTCAAGGGTCTGTCACCTGGGTGACCAGTGGAGAGTTATGATGTCACAATGCCCCCTTAAGCAGATCACAGACAAGGGTCTATCACCTGGGGGACAAGTGCAGAGTTATGAAGTCACAATGCACCCTTAGGCAGTTCACAGACAAGGGTCTGTAACCGGGTGTCCAGTGCAGATTTATGATGTCACAACCCCCCTTTAGGCAGATCACAGACAATGGTCTCTCACCTTGGTGACCAATGCAGAGTTATGATGTCACAATTCCCCCTTAGGCAGATCACAGACAAGGTTCTGTTACCTGCGTGACCAGTGCAGAGTTATGACGTCACAATGCCCCTTAGGCAGATCACAGACAATGGTCTGTCACCTTGGTGACCAGTGCAGAGTTATGATGTCACATTGCCCCCTTAGGCAGATCACAGACAATGGTTTCTCACCATGGTGACCAATGCAGAGTTATGATGTCACAATGCCGCATTAGACTGTTCACAGACAAGGGTCTGTCAACTGCTTCACCAGTGCAGACTGATGATGTCACAATGCCCCCTTAGGCAGATCAAAGACAAGGGTGTGTCACCTGGGTGTCCCGTGCAGAGTTATGATGTCACAATGCCCTCTTAGGCAGATAACAGACAAGGGTCTGCCACCAGGGTGACTACTGCAGAGTTCTGATGTCACAATGCCCACTTAGGCAGGTCAAAGTCAAGGGCCTGTCACCTGGGTTCCCAATGCAGACTTATGATGTCACAAGGCTCCCTTAGGCAAATCACAGACAAGGGTCTGTCTCCTGGGTGACCAGTGCAGAGTTAAGATGTCACAATGACCCCTTAGGCAGATCACATTCAAGCGCCTGTCACATGGGTGACCCGAGCAGAGTTATGATGTCACAATGCACCCTTACGCAGATCACAGGCAAGGGTCTGACACATTTGTGATGGGTGTAGAATTATGATGTCACAATGCACCCTGAGGCAGATAACAGACAAGGGTCTGTCACCAGGGTGACCAGTGCCGAGTTATGATGTCACAATGCCCCTTAGGCAGATCACAGACAATGGTCTGTCACCTGGGTGATGAGTGCAGAGTTATGATGTCACAATGCCCCTTAAGCAGATGACAGACAAGGGTCTGTCACCTGGGAGACAAGTGCAGAATTACGATGTCACAATGCCCCCTTAAGCAGTTCACAGACAAGGGTCTGTCACCTGGTTGACCAGTGCAGATTTATGATGTCACAACGCCCCCTTAGGCAGATCACAGACTATGGTTTCTCACCTTGGTGACCAATGCAGAATTATGATGTCACAATGCTTCATTAGGCAGATCACAGACAAGGGTCTGTCAACTGCATGACCAGTGCAGAGTTATGATGTCACAAGGCCACCTTAGGGAGATCACAGACAACGGCCTGTCACCTGCGTACCCCGTGCAGAGTTATGATGTAACAATGCCCCCTTAGGCAAATAAAAGACAAGGGTCGGTCATCTGGGTTACCAGTGCACTGTTATGATGTCACAATGCCCCCTTAGGCAGATCACAGACAAGGGTCTGTCATCATGGTGACCAGTGCAGAGTTAAGATGCAACAACGCCCCCATAGGCAGATCACAGACAAGGGTCTGTCACCTGGGTGACCAATGCAGAGTTATGATGTCACAATGCCACTTAGGCAGATCACAGACAAGGTTCCATCACCTAGGTGACCAGGGCAGAGTTATGATGTCACAATGCTCACTGAGGCAGTTCACAGACAATGGTCTGTCACCTGGGTGACCAGTGCAGAGTTATGATGTCACAATGCCTCCTTAGGCATATCACACACAAGGGCCTGTCACCTGGGCTCCCAGTGCAGACTTAAGATGTCACAATGCCCAATTAGGCAAATCACAGACAAGGATCTGTCTCCTGGGTGACCAGTGTAGAGATAAGATGTCACAATGACCCCTTAGGCAGATCACATTCAAGGGCCTGTCACATGGGTGACCCGAGCAGAGTTATGATGTGACAATGCACCTTTAGGCCGATCACAGACAAGGGTCTGTGACCTGGGTGCCCCGTGCCGAGTTACGATGTCACAATGCACCCTTAGGCAGATCAAGGACCAGGGTCTGTCACGTGGTTGAACAGTGCAGAGTTATCACGTCAAAATGCCCCCTTCGGCATTTCACAGACAAGGCTATGTCACCTGGCTGACCAGTGCAGAGTGATGATGTCACAATGCCTCCTTAGGCTGATCACACACAATGGTCTGTCACCTTGGTGACCAGTGCAAAGTTATGATGTTGCAATGCACCCTTGGGCAGGTCACAGACAAGCATCTGTCACCTGGGTGTCCAGTGTAGAGTTATGATGTCACAATGCCCCATTAAGCAGATCACAGACAAGGGTCTGCCACCTGGGTGACCATTACAGAGTTATGATGTCACAATGCCCCCTTAGTAAGATCACAGAGAACGGTCTGTCACCTGGGTGACCAGTGCAGAATTATGATGTCACAATGCCCCCTTAGCTAGATCACAGACAAGGGTCTGTCACGTGGGTGACCAGTGCAGGTTTATGATGTCACAATGCACCCTTTGGCAGATAACGGAGAAGGATCTGTCACCAGGGTGGCCAGTGAAGAGTTATGATATCACAATGCTCCTTTAGGCAGTTCACAGTCAAGGGTCTGTCACCTGGGTGACCAGTGTAGAGTTCTGATGTCACAATGCCTCTTTAGGCAGATCACAGACAATGGTCTGTCACCTTAGAGACCACTGGAGAGTTATGATGTCAAAATGCCCCCTGAAGCAGATCAAAGACAAGGGTCTGTCACCTGGGAGACAAGTGCAGAGTTATGATGTCCCTATGCCCCTTAAGCAGTTCACAGACAAGGTCTGTCACCTGTGTGACCAGTGCAGACTTATGATGTCACAACGCCCCCTTAGGGAGATCACAGACAATGGTTTCTCACGTTGGTGACCAATGCAGAGTTATGATGTCACAATGCCTTCTTAGGCAGATCACAGCCAATGGTCTGTCACCTGGGTGACCAGTGCAGAGTTACGATGTCACAATGCCCCCTTAGGCAGATCACAGACAAGGGACTGTCACCTTGTTGACGAGTGCAGGGTTATGATGTCACAATGACCCCTTAGGCAGATAACGGAAAAGGATCTGTCACCAGGGTGAGCAGTGAAAAGTTATGATGTCACAATGCCCCGTTAGGCAGTTCACAGTCAAGGGTCTGTCACCTGGGTGACCAGTGGAGAGTTATGATGTCACAACGCCCCCTTAAGCAGATCACAGACAAGGGTCTATCACCTGGGGGACAAGTGCAGAGTTATGAAGTCACAATGCACCCTTAGGCAGTTCACAGACAAGGGTCTGTAACCGGGTGTCCAGTGCAGATTTATGATGTCACAACCCCACTTTAGGCAGATCACAGACAATGGTCTCTCACCTTGGTGACCAATGCAGAGTTATGTTGTCACAATTCCCCCTTAGGCAGATCACAGACAAGGTTCTGTTACCTGCGTGACCAGTGCAGAGTTATGACGTCACAATGCCCCTTAGGCAGATCACAGACAATGGTCTGTCACCTTGGTGACCAGTGCAGAGTTATGATGTCACATTGCCCCCTTAGGCAGATCACAGACAATGGTTTCTCACCATGGTGACCAATGCAGAGTTATGATGTCACAATGCCGCATTAGACTGTTCACAGACAAGGGTCTGTCAACTGCTTGACCAGTGCAGACTGATGATGTCACAATGCCCCCTTAGGCAGATCAAAGACAAGGGTGTGTCACCTGGGTGTCCCGTGCAGAGTTATGATGTCACAATGCCCTCTTAGGCAGATAACAGACAAGGGTCTGCCACCAGGGTGACTAGTGCAGAGTTCTGATGTCACAATGCCCACTTAGGCAGGTCAAAGTCAAGGGCCTGTCACCTGGGTTCCCAATGCAGACTTATGATGTCACAAGGCTCCCTTAGGCAAATCACAGACAAGGGTCTGTCTCCTGGGTGACCAGTGCAGAGTTAAGATGTCACAATGACCCCTTAGGCAGATCACATTCAAGCGCCTGTCACATGGGTGACCCGAGCAGAGTTATGATGTCACAATGCACCCTTACGCAGATCACAGGCAAGGGTCTGACACATTTGTGATGGGTGTAGAATTATGATGTCACAATGCACCCTGAGGCAGATAACAGACAAGGGTCTGTCACCAGGGTGACCAGTGCCGAGTTATGATGTCACAATGCCCCTTAGGCAGATCACAGACAATGGTCTGTCACCTGGGTGATGAGTGCAGAGTTATGATGTCACAATGCCCCTTAAGCAGATGACAGACAAGGGTCTGTCACCTGGGAGACAAGTGCAGAATTACGATGTCACAATGCCCCCTTAAGCAGTTCACAGACAAGGGTCTGTCACCTGGTTGACCAGTGCAGATTTATGATGTCACAACGCCCCCTTAGGCAGATCACAGACAATGGTTTCTCACCTTGGTGACCAATGCAGAATTATGATGTCACAATGCTTCATTAGGCAGATCACAGACAAGGGTCTGTCAACTGCATGACCAGTGCAGAGTTATGATGTCACAAGGCCACCTTAGGGAGATCACAGACAACGGCCTGTCACCTGCGTACCCCGTGCAGAGTTATGATGTGACAATGCCCCCTTAGGCAAATAAAAGACAAGGGTCGGTCATCTGGGTTACCAGTGCACTGTTATGATGTCACAATGCCCCCTTAGGCAGATCACAGACAAGGGTCTGTCATCATGGTGACCAGTGCAGAGTTAAGATGCAACAACGCCCCCATAGGCAGATCACAGACAAGGGTCTGTCACCTGGGTGACCAATGCAGAGTTATGATGTCACAATGCCACTTAGGCAGATCACAGACAAGGTTCCATCACCTAGGTGACCAGGGCAGAGTTATGATGTCACAATGCTCACTGAGGCAGTTCAAAGACAATGGTCTGTCACCTGGGTGACCAGTGCAGAGTTATGATGTCACAATGCCTCCTTAGGCATATCACACACAAGGGCCTGTCACCTGGGCTCCCAGTGCAGACTTAAGAGGTCACAATGCCCAATTAGGCAAATCACAGACAAGGATCTGTCTCCTGGGTGACCAGTGTAGAGATAAGATGTCACAATGACCCCTTAGGCAGATCACATTCAAGGGCCTGTCACATGGGTGACCCGAGCAGAGTTATGATGTGACAATGCACCTTTAGGCCGATCACAGACAAGGGTCTGTGACCTGGGTGCCCCGTGCCGAGTTACGATGTCACAATGCACCCTCAGGCAGATCAAGGACCAGGGTCTGTCACGTGGTTGAACAGTGCAGAGTTATGACGTCAAAATGCCCCCTTCGGCATTTCACAGACAAGGCTATGTCACCTGGGTGACCAGTGCAGAGTGATGATGTCACAATGCCTCCTTAGGCTGATCACACACAATGGTCTGTCACCTTGGTGACCAGTGCAAAGTTATGATGTTGCAATGCACCCTTGGGCAGGTCACAGACAAGCATCTGTCACCTGGGTGTCCAGTGTAGAGTTATGATGTCACAATGCCCCATTAAGCAGATCACAGACAAGGGTCTGCCACCTGGGTGACCATTACAGAGTTATGATGTCACAATGCCCCCTTAGTAAGATCACAGAGAACGGTCTGTCACCTGGGTGACCAGTGCAGCATTATGATGTCACAATGCCCCCTTAGCTAGATCACAGACAAGGGTCTGTCACGTGGGTGACCAGTGCAGGTTTATGATGTCACAATGCACCCTTTGGCAGATAACGGAGAAGGATCTGTCACCAGGGTGGCCAGTGAAGAGTTATGATATCACAATGCTCCTTTAGGCAGTTCACAGTCAAGGGTCTGTCACCTGGGTGACCAGTGTAGAGTTCTGATGTCACAATGCCTCTTTAGGCAGATCACAGACAATGGTCTGTCACCTTAGAGACCACTGGAGAGTTATGATGTCAAAATGCCCCCTGAAGCAGATCAAAGACAGGGGTCTGTCACCTGAGAGACAAGTGCAGAGTTATGATGTCCCTATGCCCCTTAAGCAGTTCACAGACAAGGTCTGTCACCTGTGTGACCAGTGCAGACTTATGATGTCACAACGCCCCCTTAGGGAGATCACAGACAATGGTTTCTCACGTTGGTGACCAATGCAGAGTTATGATGTCACAATGCCTTCTTAGGCAGATCACAGCCAATGGTCTGTCACCTGGGTGACCAGTGCAGAGTTACGATGTCACAATGCCCCCTTAGGCAGATCACAGACAAGGGACTGTCACCTTGTTGACGAGTGCAGGGTTATGATGTCACAATGACCCCTTAGGCAGATAACGGAAAAGGATCTGTCACCAGGGTGAGCAGTGAAAAGTTATGATGTCACAATGCCCCGTTAGGCAGTTCACAGTCAAGGGTCTGTCACCTGGGTGACCAGTGGAGAGTTATGATGTCACAATGCCCCCTTAAGCAGATCACAGACAAGGGTCTATCACCTGGGGGACAAGTGCAGAGTTATGAAGTCACAATGCACCCTTAGGCAGTTCACAGACAAGGGTCTGTAACCGGGTGTCCAGTGCAGATTTATGATGTCACAACCCCCCTTTAGGCAGATCACAGAAAATGGTCTCTCACCTTGGTGACCAATGCAGAGTTATGATGTCACAATTCCCCCTTAGGCAGATCACAGACAAGGTTCTGTTACCTGCGTGACCAGTGCAGAGTTATGACGTCACAATGCCCCTTAGGCAGATCACAGACAATGGTCTGTCACCTTGGTGACCAGTGCAGAGTTATGATGTCACATTGCCCCCTTAGGCAGATCACAGACAATGGTTTCTCACCATGGTGACCAATGCAGAGTTATGATGTCACAATGCCGCATTAGACTGTTCACAGACAAGGGTCTGTCAACTGCTTCACCAGTGCAGACTGATGATGTCACAATGCCCCCTTAGGCAGATCAAAGACAAGGGTGTGTCACCTGGGTGTCCCGTGCAGAGTTATGATGTCACAATGCCCTCTTAGGCAGATAACAGACAAGGGTCTGCCACCAGGGTGACTAGTGCAGAGTTCTGATGTCACAATGCCCACTTAGGCAGGTCAAAGTCAAGGGCCTGTCACCTGCGTTCCCAATGCAGACTTATGATGTCACAAGGCTCCCTTAGGCAAATCACAGAAAAGGGTCTGTCTCCTGGGTGACCAGTGCAGACTTAAGATGTCACAATGACCCCTTAGGCAGATCACATTCAAGCGCCTGTCACATGGGTGACCCGAGCAGAGTTATGATGTCACAATGCACCCTTACGCAGATCACAGGCAAGGGTCTGACACATTTGTGATGGGTGTAGAATTATGATGTCACAATGCACCCTGAGGCAGATAACAGACAAGGGTCTGTCACCAGGGTGACCAGTGCCGAGTTATGATGTCACAATGCCCCTTAGGCAGATCACAGACAATGGTCTGTCACCTGGGTGATGAGTGCAGAGTTATGATGTCACAATGCCCCTTAAGCAGATGACAGACAAGGGTCTGTCACCTGGGAGACAAGTGCAGAATTACGATGTCACAATGCCCCCTTAAGCAGTTCACAGACAAGGGTCTGTCACCTGGTTGACCAGTGCAGATTTATGATGTCACTACGCCCCCTTAGGCAGATCACAGACAATGGTTTCTCACCTTGGTGACCAATGCAGAATTATGATGTCACAATGCTTCATTAGGCAGATCACAGACAAGGGTCTGTCAACTGCATGACCAGTGCAGAGTTATGATGTCACAAGGCCACCTTAGGGAGATCACAGACAACGGCCTGTCACCTGCGTACCCCGTGCAGAGTTATGATGTAACAATGCCCCCTTAGGCAAATAAAAGACAAGGGTCGGTCACCTGGGTTACCAGTGCACTGTTATGATGTCACAATGCCCCCTTAGGCAGATCACAGACAAGGGTCTGTCATCATGGTGACCAGTGCAGAGTTAAGATGCAACAACGCCCCCATAGGCAGATCACAGACAAGGGTCTGTCACCTGGGTGACCAATGCAGAGTTATGATGTCACAATGCCACTTAGGCAGATCACAGACAAGGTTCCATCACCTAGGTGACCAGGGCAGAGTTATGATGTCACAATGCTCACTTAGGCAGTTCACAGACAATGGTCTGTCACCTGGGTGACCAGTGCAGAGTTATGATGTCACAATGCCTCCTTAGGCATATCACACACAAGGGCCTGTCACCTGGGCTCCCAGTGCAGACTTAAGATGTCACAATGCCCAATTAGGCAAATCACAGACAAGGATCTGTCTCCTGGGTGACCAGTGTAGAGATAAGATGTCACAATGACCCCTTAGGCAGATCACATTCAAGGGCCTGTCACATGGGTGACCCGAGCAGAGTTATGATGTGACAATGCACCTTTAGGCCGATCACAGACAAGGGTCTGTGACCTGGGTGCCCCGTGCCGAGTTACGATGTCACAATGCACCCTCAGGCAGATCATTGACCAGGGTCTGTCACTTGGTTGAACAGTGCAGAGTTATGACGTCAAAATGCCCCCTTCGGCATTTCACAGACAAGGCTATGTCACCTGGGTGACCAGTGCAGAGTGATGATGTCACAATGCCTCCTTAGGCTGATCACACACAATGGTCTGTCACCTTGGTGACCAGTGCAAAGTTATGATGTTGCAATGCACCCTTGGGCAGGTCACAGACAAGCATCTGTCACCTGGGTGTCCAGTGTAGAGTTATGATGTCACAATGCCCCATTAAGCAGATCACAGACAAGGGTCTGCCACCTGGGTGACCATTACAGAGTTATGATGTCACAATGCCCCCTTAGTAAGATCACAGAGAACGGTCTGTCACCTGGGTGACCAGTGCAGCATTATGATGTCACAATGCCCCCTTAGCTAGATCACAGACAAGGGTCTGTCACGTGGGTGCCCAGTGCAGGTTTATGATGTCACAATGCACCCTTTGGCAGATAACGGAGAAGGATCTGTCACCAGGGTGGCCAGTGAAGAGTTATGATATCACAATGCTCCTTTAGGCAGTTCACAGTCAAGGGTCTGTCACCTGGGTGACCAGTGTAGAGTTCTGATGTCACAATGCCTCTTTAGGCAGATCACAGACAATGGTCTGTCACCTTAGAGACCACTGGAGAGTTATGATGTCAAAATGCCCCCTGAAGCAGATCAAAGACAGGGGTCTGTCACCTGAGAGACAAGTGCAGAGTTATGATGTCCCTATGCCCCTTAAGCAGTTCACAGACAAGGTCTGTCACCTGTGTGACCAGTGCAGACTTATGATGTCACAACGCCCCCTTAGGGAGATCACAGACAATGGTTTCTCACGTTGGTGACCAATGCAGAGTTATGATGTCACAATGCCTTCTTAGGCAGATCACAGCCAATGGTCTGTCACCTGGGTGACCAGTGCAGAGTTACGATGTCACAATGCCCCCTTAGGCAGATCACAGACAAGGGACTGTCACCTTGTTGACGAGTGCAGGGTTATGATGTCACAATGACCCCTTAGGCAGATAACGGAAAAGGATCTGTCACCAGGGTGAGCAGTGAAAAGTTATGATGTCACAATGCCCCGTTAGGCAGTTCACAGTCAAGGGTCTGTCACCTGGGTGACCAGTGGAGAGTTATGATGTCACAATGCCCCCTTAAGCAGATCACAGACAAGGGTCTATCACCTGGGGGACAAGTGCAGAGTTATGAAGTCACAATGCACCCTTAGGCAGTTCACAGACAAGGGTCTGTAACCGGGTGTCCAGTGCAGATTTATGATGTCACAACCCCCCTTTAGGCAGATCACAGACAATGGTCTCTCACCTTGGTGACCAATGCAGAGTTATGATGTCACAATTCCCCCTTAGGCAGATCACAGACAAGGTTCTGTTACCTGCGTGACCAGTGCAGAGTTATGACGTCACAATGCCCCTTAGGCAGATCACAGACAATGGTCTGTCACCTTGGTGACCAGTGCAGAGTTATGATGTCACATTGCCCCCTTAGGCAGATCACAGACAATGGTTTCTCACCATGGTGACCAATGCAGAGTTATGATGTCACAATGCCGCATTAGACTGTTCACAGACAAGGGTCTGTCAACTGCTTCACCAGTGCAGACTGATGATGTCACAATGCCCCCTTAGGCAGATCAAAGACAAGGATGTGTCACCTGGGTGTCCCGTGCAGAGTTATGATGTCACAATGCCCTCTTAGGCAGATAACAGACAAGGGTCTGCCACCAGGGTGACTAGTGCAGAGTTCTGATGTCACAATGCCCACTTAGGCAGGTCAAAGTCAAGGGCCTGTCACCTGCGTTCCCAATGCAGACTTATGATGTCACAAGGCTCCCTTAGGCAAATCACAGAAAAGGGTCTGTCTCCTGGGTGACCAGTGCAGACTTAAGATGTCACAATGACCCCTTAGGCAGATCACATTCAAGCGCCTGTCACATGGGTGACCCGAGCAGAGTTATGATGTCACAATGCACCCTTACGCAGATCACAGGCAAGGGTCTGACACATTTGTGATGGGTGTAGAATTATGATGTCACAATGCACCCTGAGGCAGATAACAGACAAGGGTCTGTCACCAGGGTGACCAGTGCCGAGTTATGATGTCACAATGCCCCTTAGGCAGATCACAGACAATGGTCTGTCACCTGGGTGATGAGTGCAGAGTTATGATGTCACAATGCCCCTTAAGCAGATGACAGACAAGGGTCTGTCACCTGGGAGACAAGTGCAGAATTACGATGTCACAATGCCCCCTTAAGCAGTTCACAGACAAGGGTCTGTCACCTGGTTGACCAGTGCAGATTTATGATGTCACTACGCCCCCTTAGGCAGATCACAGACAATGGTTTCTCACCTTGGTGACCAATGCAGAATTATGATGTCACAATGCTTCATTAGGCAGATCACAGACAAGGGTCTGTCAACTGCATGACCAGTGCAGAGTTATGATGTCACAAGGCCACCTTAGGGAGATCACAGACAACGGCCTGTCACCTGCGTACCCCGTGCAGAGTTATGATGTAACAATGCCCCCTTAGGCAAATAAAAGACAAGGGTCGGTCACCTGGGTTACCAGTGCACTGTTATGATGTCACAATGCCCCCTTAGGCAGATCACAGACAAGGGTCTGTCATCATGGTGACCAGTGCAGAGTTAAGATGCAACAACGCCCCCATAGGCAGATCACAGACAAGGGTCTGTCACCTGGGTGACCAATGCAGAGTTATGATGTCACAATGCCACTTAGGCAGATCACAGACAAGGTTCCATCACCTAGGTGACCAGGGCAGAGTTATGATGTCACAATGCTCACTTAGGCAGTTCACAGACAATGGTCTGTCACCTGGGTGACCAGTGCAGAGTTATGATGTCACAATGCCTCCTTAGGCATATCACACACAAGGGCCTGTCACCTGGGCTCCCAGTGCAGACTTAAGATGTCACAATGCCCAATTAGGCAAATCACAGACAAGGATCTGTCTCCTGGGTGACCAGTGTAGAGATAAGATGTCACAATGACCCCTTAGGCAGATCACATTCAAGGGCCTGTCACATGGGTGACCCGAGCAGAGTTATGATGTGACAATGCACCTTTAGGCCGATCACAGACAAGGGTCTGTGACCTGGGTGCCCCGTGCCGAGTTACGATGTCACAATGCACCCTTAGGCAGATCATTGACCAGGGTCTGTCACGTGGTTGAACAGTGCAGAGTTATCACGTCAAAATGCCCCCTTCGGCATTTCACAGACAAGGCTATGTCACCTGGGTGACCAGTGCAGAGTGATGATGTCACAATGCCTCCTTAGGCTGATCACACACAATGGTCTGTCACCTTGGTGACCAGTGCAAAGTTATGATGTTGCAATGCACCCTTGGGCAGGTCACAGACAAGCATCTGTCACCTGGGTGTCCAGTGTAGAGTTATGATGTCACAATGCCCCATTAAGCAGATCACAGACAAGGGTCTGCCACCTGGGTGACCATTACAGAGTTATGATGTCACAATGCCCCCTTAGTAAGATCACAGAGAACGGTCTGTCACCTGGGTGACCAGTGCAGCATTATGATGTCACAATGCCCCCTTAGCTAGATCACAGACAAGGGTCTGTCACGTGGGTGACCAGTGCAGGTTTATGATGTCACAATGCACCCTTTGGTGGATAACGGAGAAGGATCTGTCACCAGGGTGGCCAGTGAAGAGTTATGATATCACAATGCTCCTTTAGGCAGTTCACAGTCAAGGGTCTGTCACCTGGGTGACCAGTGTAGAGTTCTGATGTCACAATGCCTCTTTAGGCAGATCAGAGACAATGGTCTGTCACCTTAGAGACCACTGGAGAGTTATGATGTCAAAATGCCCCCTGAAGCAGATCAAAGACAAGGGTCTGTCACCTGGGAGACAAGTGCAGAGTTATGATGTCCCTATGCCCCTTAAGCAGTTCACAGACAAGGTCTGTCACCTGTGTGACCAGTGCAGACTTATGATGTCACAACGCCCCCTTAGGGAGATCACAGACAATGGTTTCTCACGTTGGTGACCAATGCAGAGTTATGATGTCACAATGCCTTCTTAGGCAGATCACAGCCAATGGTCTGTCACCTGGGTGACCAGTGCAGAGTTACGATGTCACAATGCCCCCTTAGGCAGATCACAGACAAGGGACTGTCACCTTGTTGACGAGTGCAGGGTTATGATGTCACAATGACCCCTTAGGCAGATAACGGAAAAGGATCTGTCACCAGGGTGAGCAGTGAAAAGTTATGATGTCACAATGCCCCGTTAGGCAGTTCACAGTCAAGGGTCTGTCACCTGGGTGACCAGTGGAGAGTTATGATGTCACAATGCCCCCTTAAGCAGATCACAGACAAGGGTCTATCACCTGGGGGACAAGTGCAGAGTTATGAAGTCACAATGCAACCTTAGGCAGTTCACAGACAAGGGTCTGTAACCGGGTGTCCAGTGCAGATTTATGATGTCACAACCCCCCTTTAGGCAGATCACAGACAATGGTCTCTCACCTTGGTGACCAATGCAGAGTTATGATGTCACAATTCCCCCTTAGGCAGATCACAGACAAGGTTCTGTTACCTGCGTGACCAGTGCAGAGTTATGACGTCACAATGCCCCTTAGGCAGATCACAGACAATGGTCTGTCACCTTGGTGACCAGTGCAGAGTTATGATGTCACATGGCCCCCTTAGGCAGATCACAGACAATGGTTTCTCACCATGGTGACCAATGCAGAGTTATGATGTCACAATGCCGCATTAGACTGTTCACAGACAAGGGTCTGTCAACTGCTTCACCAGTGCAGACTGATGATGTCACAATGCCCCCTTAGGCAGATCAAAGACAAGGGTGTGTCACCTGGGTGTCCCGTGCAGAGTTATGATGTCACAATGCCCTCTTAGGCAGATAACAGACAAGGGTCTGCCACCAGGGTGACTAGTGCAGAGTTCTGATGTCACAATGCCCACTTAGGCAGGTCAAAGTCAAGGGCCTGTCACCTGCGTTCCCAATGCAGACTTATGATGTCACAAGGCTCCCTTAGGCAAATCACAGACAAGGGTCTGTCTCCTGGGTGACCAGTGCAGACTTAAGATGTCACAATGACCCCTTAGGCAGATCACATTCAAGCGCCTGTCACATGGGTGACCCGAGCAGAGTTATGATGTCACAATGCACCCTTACGCAGATCACAGGCAAGGGTCTGACACATTTGTGATGGGTGTAGAATTATGATGTCACAATGCACCCTGAGGCAGATAACAGACAAGGGTCTGTCACCAGGGTGACCAGTGCCGAGTTATGATGTCACAATGCCCCTTAGGCAGATCACAGACAATGGTCTGTCACCTGGGTGATGAGTGCAGAGTTATGATGTCACAATGCCCCTTAAGCAGATGACAGACAAGGGTCTGTCACCTGGGAGACAAGTGCAGAATTACGATGTCACAATGCCCCCTTAAGCAGTTCACAGACAAGGGTCTGTCACCTGGTTGACCAGTGCAGATTTATGATGTCACTACGCCCCCTTAGGCAGATCACAGACAATGGTTTCTCACCTTGGTGACCAATGCAGAATTATGATGTCACAATGCTTCATTAGGCAGATCACAGACAAGGGTCTGTCAACTGCATGACCAGTGCAGAGTTATGATGTCACAAGGCCACCTTAGGGAGATCACAGACAACGGCCTGTCACCTGCGTACCCCGTGCAGAGTTATGATGTAACAATGCCCCCTTAGGCAAATAAAAGACAAGGGTCGGTCACCTGGGTTACCAGTGCACTGTTATGATGTCACAATGCCCCCTTAGGCAGATCACAGACAAGGGTCTGTCATCATGGTGACCAGTGCAGAGTTAAGATGCAACAACGCCCCCATAGGCAGATCACAGACAAGGGTCTGTCACCTGGGTGACCAATGCAGAGTTATGATGTCACAATGCCACTTAGGCAGATCACAGACAAGGTTCCAACACCTAGGTGACCAGGGCAGAGTTATGATGTCACAATGCTCACTTAGGCAGTTCACAGACAATGGTCTGTCACCTGGGTGACCAGTGCAGAGTTATGATGTCACAATGCCTCCTTAGGCATATCACACACAAGGGCCTGTCACCTGGGCTCCCAGTGCAGACTTAAGATGTCACAATGCCCAATTAGGCAAATCACAGACAAGGATCTGTCTCCTGGGTGACCAGTGTAGAGATAAGATGTCACAATGACCCCTTAGGCAGATCACATTCAAGGGCCTGTCACATGGGTGACCCGAGCAGAGTTATGATGTGACAATGCACCTTTAGGCCGATCACAGACAAGGGTCTGTGACCTGGGTGCCCCGTGCCGAGTTACGATGTCACAATGCACCCTTAGGCAGATCATTGACCAGGGTCTGTCACGTGGTTGAACAGTGCAGAGTTATGACGTCAAAATGCCCCCTTCGGCATTTCACAGACAAGGCTATGTCACCTGGGTGACCAGTGCAGAGTGATGATGTCACAATGCCTCCTTAGGCTGATCACACACAATGGTCTGTCACCTTGGTGACCAGTGCAAAGTTATGATGTTGCAATGCACCCTTGGGCAGGTCACAGACAAGCATCTGTCACCTGGGTGTCCAGTGTAGAGTTATGATGTCACAATGCCCCATTAAGCAGATCACAGACAAGGGTCTGCCACCTGGGTGACCATTACAGAGTTATGATGTCACAATGCCCCCTTAGTAAGATCACAGAGAACGGTCTGTCACCTGGGTGACCAGTGCAGCATTATGATGTCACAATGCCCCCTTAGCTAGATCACAGACAAGGGTCTGTCACGTGGGTGACCAGTGCAGGTTTATGATGTCACAATGCACCCTTTGGCAGATAACGGAGAAGGATCTGTCACCAGGGTGGCCAGTGAAGAGTTATGATATCACAATGCTCCTTTAGGCAGTTCACAGTCAAGGGTCTGTCACCTGGGTGACCAGTGTAGAGTTCTGATGTCACAATGCCTCTTTAGGCAGATCACAGACAATGGTCTGTCACCTTAGAGACCACTGGAGAGTTATGATGTCAAAATGCCCCCTGAAGCAGATCAAAGACAAGGGTCTGTCACCTGGGAGACAAGTGCAGAGTTATGATGTCCCTATGCCCCTTAAGCAGTTCACAGACAAGGTCTGTCACCTGTGTGACCAGTGCAGACTTATGATGTCACAACGCCCCCTTAGGGAGATCACAGACAATGGTTTCTCACGTTGGTGACCAATGCAGAGTTATGATGTCACAATGCCTTCTTAGGCAGATCACAGCCAATGGTCTGTCACCTGGGTGACCAGTGCAGAGTTACGATGTCACAATGCCCCCTTAGGCAGATCACAGACAAGGGACTGTCACCTTGTTGACGAGTGCAGGGTTATGATGTCACAATGACCCCTTAGGCAGATAACGGAAAAGGATCTGTCACCAGGGTGAGCAGTGAAAAGTTATGATGTCACAATGCCCCGTTAGGCAGTTCACAGTCAAGGGTCTGTCACCTGGGTGACCAGTGGAGAGTTATGATGTCACAATGCCCCCTTAAGCAGATCACAGACAAGGGTCTATCACCTGGGGGACAAGTGCAGAGTTATGAAGTCACAATGCACCCTTAGGCAGTTCACAGACAAGGGTCTGTAACCGGGTGTCCAGTGCAGATTTATGATGTCACAACCCCCCTTTAGGCAGATCACAGACAATGGTCTCTCACCTTGGTGACCAATGTAGAGTTATGATGTCACAATTCCCCCTTAGGCAGATCACAGACAAGGTTCTGTTACCTGCGTGACCAGTGCAGAGTTATGACGTCACAATGCCCCTTAGGCAGATCACAGACAATGGTCTGTCACCTTGGTGACCAGTGCAGAGTTATGATGTCACATTGCCCCCTTAGGCAGATCACAGACAATGGTTTCTCACCATGGTGACCAATGCAGAGTTATGATGTCACAATGCCGCATTAGACTGTTCACAGACAAGGGTCTGTCAACTGCTTGACCAGTGCAGACTGATGATGTCACAATGCCCCCTTAGGCAGATCAAAGACAAGGGTGTGTCACCTGGGTGTCCCGTGCAGAGTTATGATGTCACAATGCCCTCTTAGGCAGATAACAGACAAGGGTCTGCCACCAGGGTGACTAGTGCAGAGTTCTGATGTCACAATGCCCACTTAGGCAGGTCAAAGTCAAGGGCCTGTCACCTGCGTTCCCAATGCAGACTTATGATGTCACAAGGCTCCCTTAGGCAAATCACAGACAAGGGTCTGTCTCCTGGGTGACCAGTGCAGAGTTAAGATGTCACAATGACCCCTTAGGCAGATCACATTCAAGCGCCTGTCACATGGGTGACCCGAGCAGAGTTATGATGTCACAATGCACCCTTACGCAGATCACAGGCAAGGGTCTGACACATTTGTGATGGGTGTAGAATTATGATGTCACAATGCACCCTGAGGCAGATAACAGACAAGGGTCTGTCACCAGGGTGACCAGTGCCGAGTTATGATGTCACAATGCCCCTTAGGCAGATCACAGACAATGGTCTGTCACCTGGGTGATGAGTGCAGAGTTATGATGTCACAATGCCCCTTAAGCAGATGACAGACAAGGGTCTGTCACCTGGGAGACAAGTGCAGAATTACGATGTCACAATGCCCCCTTAAGCAGTTCACAGACAAGGGTCTGTCACCTGGTTGACCAGTGCAGATTTATGATGTCACAACGCCCCCTTAGGCAGATCACAGACAATGGTTTCTCACCTTGGTGACCAATGCAGAATTATGATGTCACAATGCTTCATTAGGCAGATCACAGACAAGAGTCTGTCAACTGCATGACCAGTGCAGAGTTATGATGTCACAAGGCCACCTTAGGGAGATCACAGACAACGGCCTGTCACCTGCGTACCCCGTGCAGAGTTATGATGTAACAATGCCCCCTTAGGCAAATAAAAGACAAGGGTCGGTCACCTGGGTTACCAGTGCACTGTTATGATGTCACAATGCCCCCTTAGGCAGATCACAGACAAGGGTCTGTCATCATGGTGACCAGTGCAGAGTTAAGATGCAACAACGCCCCCATAGGCAGATCACAGACAAGGGTCTGTCACCTGGGTGACCAATGCAGAGTTATGATGTCACAATGCCACTTAGGCAGATCACAGACAAGGTTCCATCACCTAGGTGACCAGGGCAGAGTTATGATGTCACAATGCTCACTTAGGCAGTTCACAGACAATGGTCTGTCACCTGGGTGACCAGTGCAGAGTTATGATGTCACAATGCCTCCTTAGGCATATCACAGAGAAGGGCCTGTCACCTGGGCTCCCAGTGCAGACTTAAGATGTCACAATGCCCAATTAGGCAAATCACAGACAAGGATCTGTCTCCTGGGTGACCAGTGTAGAGATAAGATGTCACAATGACCCCTTAGGCAGATCACATTCAAGGGCCTGTCACATGGGTGACCCGAGCCGAGTTATGATGTGACAATGCACCTTTAGGCCGATCACAGACAAGGGTCTGTGACCTGGGTGCCCCGTGCCGAGTTACGATGTCACAATGCACCCTTAGGCAGATCAAGGACCAGGGTCTGTCACGTGGTTGAACAGTGCAGAGTTATGACGTCAAAATGCCCCCTTCGGCATTTCACAGACAAGGCTATGTCACCTGGGTGACCAGTGCAGAGTGATGATGTCACAATGCCTCCTTAGGCTGATCACACACAATGGTCTGTCACCTTGGTGACCAGTGCAAAGTTATGATGTTGCAATGCACCCTTGGGCAGGTCACAGACAAGCATCTGTCACCTGGGTGTCCAGTGTAGAGTTATGATGTCACAATGCCCCATTAAGCAGATCACAGACAAGGGTCTGCCACCTGGGTGACCATTACAGAGTTATGATGTCACAATGCCCCCTTAGTAAGATCACAGAGAACGGTCTGTCACCTGGGTGACCAGTGCAGCATTATGATGTCACAATGCCCCCTTAGCTAGATCACAGACAAGGGTCTGTCACGTGGGTGACCAGTGCAGGTTTATGATGTCACAATGCACCCTTTGGCAGATAACGGTGAAGGATCTGTCACCAGGGTGGCCAGTGAAGAGTTATGATATCACAATGCTCCTTTAGGCAGTTCACAGTCAAGGGTCTGTCACCTGGGTGACCAGTGTAGAGTTCTGATGTCACAATGCCTCTTTAGGCAGATCACAGACAATGGTCTGTCACCTTAGAGACCACTGGAGAGTTATGATGTCAAAATGCCCCCTGAAGCAGATCAAAGACAAGGGTCTGTCACCTGGGAGACAAGTGCAGAGTTATGATGTCCCTATGCCCCTTAAGCAGTTCACAGACAAGGTCTGTCACCTGTGTGACCAGTGCAGACTTATGATGTCACAACGCCCCCTTAGGGAGATCACAGACAATGGTTTCTCACGTTGGTGACCAATGCAGAGTTATGATGTCACAATGCCTTCTTAGGCAGATCACAGCCAATGGTCTGTCACCTGGGTGACCAGTGCAGAGTTACGATGTCACAATGCCCCCTTAGGCAGATCACAGACAAGGGACTGTCACCTTGTTGACGAGTCCAGGGTTATGATGTCACAATGACCCCTTAGGCAGATAACGGAAAAGGATCTGTCACCAGGGTGAGCAGTGAAAAGTTATGATGTCACAATGCCCCGTTAGGCAGTTCACAGTCAAGGGTCTGTCACCTGGGTGACCAGTGGAGAGTTATGATGTCACAATGCCCCCTTAAGCAGATCACAGACAAGGTTCTATCACCTGGAGGACAAGTGCAGAGTTATGAAGTCACAATGCACCCTTAGGCAATTCACAGACAAGGGTCTGTAACCGGGTGTCCAGTGCAGATTTATGATGTCACAACCCCCCTTTAGGCAGATCACAGACAATGGTCTCTCACCTTGGTGACCAATGCAGAGTTATGATGTCACAATTCCCCCTTAGGCAGATCACAGACAAGGTTCTGTTACCTGCGTGACCAGTGCAGAGTTATGACGTCACAATGCCCCTTAGGCAGATCACAGACAATGGTCTGTCACCTTGGTGACCAGTGCAGAGTTATGATGTCACATTGCCCCCTTAGGCAGATCACAGACAATGGTTTCTCACCATGGTGACCAATGCAGAGTTATGATGTCACAATGCCGCATTAGACTGTTCACAGACAAGGGTCTGTCAACTGCTTCACCAGTGCAGACTGATGATGTCACAATGCCCCCTTAGGCAGATCAAAGACAAGGGTGTGTCACCTGGGTGTCCCGTGCAGAGTTATGATGTCACAATGCCCTCTTAGGCAGATAACAGACAAGGGTCTGCCACCAGGGTGACTAGTGCAGAGTTCTGATGTCACAAGGCCCACTTAGGCAGGTCAAAGTCAAGGGCCTGTCACCTGCGTTCCCAATGCAGACTTATGATGTCACAAGGCTCCCTTAGGCAAATCACAGACAAGGGTCTGTCTCCTGGGTGACCAGTGCAGACTTAAGATGTCACAATGACCCCTTAGGCAGATCACATTCAAGCGCCTGTCACATGGGTGACCCGAGCAGAGTTATGATGTCACAATGCACCCTTACGCAGATCACAGGCAAGGGTCTGACACATTTGTGATGGGTGTAGAATTATGATGTCACAATGCACCCTGAGGCAGATAACAGACAAGGGTCTGTCACCAGGGTGACCAGTGCCGAGTTATGATGTCACAATGCCCCTTAGGCAGATCACAGACAATGGTCTGTCACCTGGGTGATGAGTGCAGAGTTATGATGTCACAATGCCCCTTAAGCAGATGACAGACAAGGGTCTGTCACCTGGGAGACAAGTGCAGAATTACGATGTCACAATGCCCCCTTAAGCAGTTCACAGACAAGGGTCTGTCACCTGGTTGACCAGTGCAGATTTATGATGTCACTACGCCCCCTTAGGCAGATCACAGACAATGGTTTCTCACCTTGGTGACCAATGCAGAATTATGATGTCACAATGCTTCATTAGGCAGATCACAGACAAGGGTCTGTCAACTGCATGACCAGTGCAGAGTTATGATGTCACAAGGCCACCTTAGGGAGATCACAGACAACGGCCTGTCACCTGCGTACCCCGTGCAGAGTTATGATGTAACAATGCCCCCTTAGGCAAATAAAAGACAAGGGTCGGTCACCTGGGTTACCAGTGCACTGTTATGATGTCACAATGCCCCCTTAGGCAGATCACAGACAAGGGTCTGTCATCATGGTGACCAGTGCAGAGTTGAGATGCAACAACGCCCCCATAGGCAGATCACAGACAAGGGTCTGTCACCTGGGTGACCAATGCAGAGTTATGATGTCACAATGCCACTTAGGCAGATCACAGACAAGGTTCCAACACCTAGGTGACCAGGGCAGAGTTATGATGTCACAATGCTCACTTAGGCAGTTCACAGACAATGGTCTGTCACCTGGGTGACCAGTGCAGAGTTATGATGTCACAATGCCTCCTTAGGCATATCACACACAAGGGCCTGTCACCTGGGCTCCCAGTGCAGACTTAAGATGTCACAATGCCCAATTAGGCAAATCACAGACAAGGATCTGTCTCCTGGGTGACCAGTGTAGAGATAAGATGTCACAATGACCCCTTAGGCAGATCACATTCAAGGGCCTGTCACATGGGTGACCCGAGCAGAGTTATGATGTGACAATGCACCTTTAGGCCGATCACAGACAAGGGTCTGTGACCTGGGTGCCCCGTGCCGAGTTACGATGTCACAATGCACCCTTAGGCAGATCATTGACCAGGGTCTGTCACGTGGTTGAACAGTGCAGAGTTATGACGTCAAAATGCCCCCTTCGGCATTTCACAGACAAGGCTATGTCACCTGGGTGACCAGTGCAGAGTGATGATGTCACAATGCCTCCTTAGGCTGATCACACACAATGGTCTGTCACCTTGGTGACCAGTGCAAAGTTATGATGTTGCAATGCACCCTTGGGCAGGTCACAGACAAGCATCTGTCACCTGGGTGTCCAGTGTAGAGTTATGATGTCACAATGCCCCATTAAGCAGATCACAGACAAGGGTCTGCCACCTGGGTGACCATTACAGAGTTATGATGTCACAATGCCCCCTTAGTAAGATCACAGAGAACGGTCTGTCACCTGGGTGACCAGTGCAGCATTATGATGTCACAATGCCCCCTTAGCTAGATCACAGACAAGGGTCTGTCACGTGGGTGACCAGTGCAGGTTTATGATGTCACAATGCACCCTTTGGCAGATAACGGAGAAGGATCTGTCACCAGGGTGGCCAGTGAAGAGTTATGATATCACAATGCTCCTTTAGGCAGTTCACAGTCAAGGGTCTGTCACCTGGGTGACCAGTGTAGAGTTCTGATGTCACAATGCCTCTTTAGGCAGATCACAGACAATGGTCTGTCACCTTAGAGACCACTGGAGAGTTATGATGTCAAAATGCCCCCTGAAGCAGATCAAAGACAAGGGTCTGTCACCTGGGAGACAAGTGCAGAGTTATGATGTCCCTATGCCCCTTAAGCAGTTCACAGACAAGGTCTGTCACCTGTGTGACCAGTGCAGACTTATGATGTCACAACGCCCCCTTAGGGAGATCACAGACAATGGTTTCTCACGTTGGTGACCAATGCAGAGTTATGATGTCACAATGCCTTCTTAGGCAGATCACAGCCAATGGTCTGTCACCTGGGTGACCAGTGCAGAGTTACGATGTCACAATGCCCCCTTAGGCAGATCACAGACAAGGGACTGTCACCTTGTTGACGAGTGCAGGGTTATGATGTCACAATGACCCCTTAGGCAGATAACGGAAAAGGATCTGTCACCAGGGTGAGCAGTGAAAAGTTATGATGTCACAATGCCCCGTTAGGCAGTTCACAGTCAAGGGTCTGTCACCTGGGTGACCAGTGGAGAGTTATGATGTCACAATGCCCCCTTAAGCAGATCACAGACAAGGTTCTATCACCTGGAGGACAAGTGCAGAGTTATGAAGTCACAATGCACCCTTAGGCAATTCACAGACAAGGGTCTGTAACCGGGTGTCCAGTGCAGATTTATGATGTCACAACCCCCCTTTAGGCAGATCACAGACAATGGTCTCTCACCTTGGTGACCAATGCAGAGTTATGATGTCACAATTCCCCCTTAGGCAGATCACAGACAAGGTTCTGTTACCTGCGTGACCAGTGCAGAGTTATGACGTCACAATGCCCCTTAGGCAGATCACAGACAATGGTCTGTCACCTTGGTGACCAGTGCAGAGTTATGATGTCACATTGCCCCCTTAGGCAGATCACAGACAATGGTTTCTCACCATGGTGACCAATGCAGAGTTATGATGTCACAATGCCGCATTAGACTGTTCACAGACAAGGGTCTGTCAACTGCTTCACCAGTGCAGACTGATGATGTCACAATGCCCCCTTAGGCAGATCAAAGACAAGGGTGTGTCACCTGGGTGTCCCGTGCAGAGTTATGATGTCACAATGCCCTCTTAGGCAGATAACAGACAAGGGTCTGCCACCAGGGTGACTAGTGCAGAGTTCTGATGTCACAAGGCCCACTTAGGCAGGTCAAAGTCAAGGGCCTGTCACCTGCGTTCCCAATGCAGACTTATGATGTCACAAGGCTCCCTTAGGCAAATCACAGACAAGGGTCTGTCTCCTGGGTGACCAGTGCAGACTTAAGATGTCACAATGACCCCTTAGGCAGATCACATTCAAGCGCCTGTCACATGGGTGACCCGAGCAGAGTTATGATGTCACAATGCACCCTTACGCAGATCACAGGCAAGGGTCTGACACATTTGTGATGGGTGTAGAATTATGATGTCACAATGCACCCTGAGGCAGATAACAGACAAGGGTCTGTCACCAGGGTGACCAGTGCCGAGTTATGATGTCACAATGCCCCTTAGGCAGATCACAGACAATGGTCTGTCACCTGGGTGATGAGTGCAGAGTTATGATGTCACAATGCCCCTTAAGCAGATGACAGACAAGGGTCTGTCACCTGGGAGACAAGTGCAGAATTACGATGTCACAATGCCCCCTTAAGCAGTTCACAGACAAGGGTCTGTCACCTGGTTGACCAGTGCAGATTTATGATGTCACTACGCCCCCTTAGGCAGATCACAGACAATGGTTTCTCACCTTGGTGACCAATGCAGAATTATGATGTCACAATGCTTCATTAGGCAGATCACAGACAAGGGTCTGTCAACTGCATGACCAGTGCAGAGTTATGATGTCACAAGGCCACCTTAGGGAGATCACAGACAACGGCCTGTCACCTGCGTACCCCGTGCAGAGTTATGATGTAACAATGCCCCCTTAGGCAAATAAAAGACAAGGGTCGGTCACCTGGGTTACCAGTGCACTGTTATGATGTCACAATGCCCCCTTAGGCAGATCACAGACAAGGGTCTGTCATCATGGTGACCAGTGCAGAGTTAAGATGCAACAACGCCCCCATAGGCAGATCACAGACAAGGGTCTGTCACCTGGGTGACCAATGCAGAGTTATGATGTCACAATGCCACTTAGGCAGATCACAGACAAGGTTCCAACACCTAGGTGACCAGGGCAGAGTTATGATGTCACAATGCTCACTTAGGCAGTTCACAGACAATGGTCTGTCACCTGGGTGACCAGTGCAGAGTTATGATGTCACAATGCCTCCTTAGGCATATCACACACAAGGGCCTGTCACCTGGGCTCCCAGTGCAGACTTAAGATGTCACAATGCCCAATTAGGCAAATCACAGACAAGGATCTGTCTCCTGGGTGACCAGTGTAGAGATAAGATGTCACAATGACCCCTTAGGCAGATCACATTCAAGGGCCTGTCACATGGGTGACCCGAGCAGAGTTATGATGTGACAATGCACCTTTAGGCCGATCACAGACAAGGGTCTGTGACCTGGGTGCCCCGTGCCGAGTTACGATGTCACAATGCACCCTTAGGCAGATCATTGACCAGGGTCTGTCACGTGGTTGAACAGTGCAGAGTTATGACGTCAAAATGCCCCCTTCGGCATTTCACAGACAAGGCTATGTCACCTGGGTGACCAGTGCAGAGTGATGATGTCACAATGCCTCCTTAGGCTGATCACACACAATGGTCTGTCACCTTGGTGACCAGTGCAAAGTTATGATGTTGCAATGCACCCTTGGGCAGGTCACAGACAAGCATCTGTCACCTGGGTGTCCAGTGTAGAGTTATGATGTCACAATGCCCCATTAAGCAGATCACAGACAAGGGTCTGCCACCTGGGTGACCATTACAGAGTTATGATGTCACAATGCCCCCTTAGTAAGATCACAGAGAACGGTCTGTCACCTGGGTGACCAGTGCAGCATTATGATGTCACAATGCCCCCTTAGCTAGATCACAGACAAGGGTCTGTCACGTGGGTGACCAGTGCAGGTTTATGATGTCACAATGCACCCTTTGGCAGATAACGGAGAAGGATCTGTCACCAGGGTGGCCAGTGAAGAGTTATGATATCACAATGCTCCTTTAGGCAGTTCACAGTCAAGGGTCTGTCACCTGGGTGACCAGTGTAGAGTTCTGATGTCACAATGCCTCTTTAGGCAGATCACAGACAATGGTCTGTCACCTTAGAGACCACTGGAGAGTTATGATGTCAAAATGCCCCCTGAAGCAGATCAAAGACAAGGGTCTGTCACCTGGGAGACAAGTGCAGAGTTATGATGTCCCTATGCCCCTTAAGCAGTTCACAGACAAGGTCTGTCACCTGTGTGACCAGTGCAGACTTATGATGTCACAACGCCCCCTTAGGGAGATCACAGACAATGGTTTCTCACGTTGGTGACCAATGCAGAGTTATGATGTCACAATGCCTTCTTAGGCAGATCACAGCCAATGGTCTGTCACCTGGGT
Source organism: Gorilla gorilla gorilla (assembly GCF_029281585.2). Classification (NCBI taxonomy): domain Eukaryota; kingdom Metazoa; phylum Chordata; class Mammalia; order Primates; family Hominidae; genus Gorilla; species Gorilla gorilla. The sequence goes on along the minus strand of NC_073241.2, from coordinate 30,190,273 downwards.
GACCAGTGCAGAGTTACGATGTCACAATGCCCCCTTAGGCAGATCACAGACAAGGGACTGTCACCTTGTTGACGAGTGCAGGGTTATGATGTCACAATGACCCCTTAGGCAGATAACGGAAAAGGATCTGTCACCAGGGTGAGCAGTGAAAAGTTATGATGTCACAATGCCCCGTTAGGCAGTTCACAGTCAAGGGTCTGTCACCTGGGTGACCAGTGGAGAGTTATGATGTCACAATGCCCCCTTAAGCAGATCACAGACAAGGTTCTATCACCTGGAGGACAAGTGCAGAGTTATGAAGTCACAATGCACCCTTAGGCAATTCACAGACAAGGGTCTGTAACCGGGTGTCCAGTGCAGATTTATGATGTCACAACCCCCCTTTAGGCAGATCACAGACAATGGTCTCTCACCTTGGTGACCAATGCAGAGTTATGATGTCACAATTCCCCCTTAGGCAGATCACAGACAAGGTTCTGTTACCTGCGTGACCAGTGCAGAGTTATGACGTCACAATGCCCCTTAGGCAGATCACAGACAATGGTCTGTCACCTTGGTGACCAGTGCAGAGTTATGATGTCACATTGCCCCCTTAGGCAGATCACAGACAATGGTTTCTCACCATGGTGACCAATGCAGAGTTATGATGTCACAATGCCGCATTAGACTGTTCACAGACAAGGGTCTGTCAACTGCTTCACCAGTGCAGACTGATGATGTCACAATGCCCCCTTAGGCAGATCAAAGACAAGGGTGTGTCACCTGGGTGTCCCGTGCAGAGTTATGATGTCACAATGCCCTCTTAGGCAGATAACAGACAAGGGTCTGCCACCAGGGTGACTAGTGCAGAGTTCTGATGTCACAAGGCCCACTTAGGCAGGTCAAAGTCAAGGGCCTGTCACCTGCGTTCCCAATGCAGACTTATGATGTCACAAGGCTCCCTTAGGCAAATCACAGACAAGGGTCTGTCTCCTGGGTGACCAGTGCAGACTTAAGATGTCACAATGACCCCTTAGGCAGATCACATTCAAGCGCCTGTCACATGGGTGACCCGAGCAGAGTTATGATGTCACAATGCACCCTTACGCAGATCACAGGCAAGGGTCTGACACATTTGTGATGGGTGTAGAATTATGATGTCACAATGCACCCTGAGGCAGATAACAGACAAGGGTCTGTCACCAGGGTGACCAGTGCCGAGTTATGATGTCACAATGCCCCTTAGGCAGATCACAGACAATGGTCTGTCACCTGGGTGATGAGTGCAGAGTTATGATGTCACAATGCCCCTTAAGCAGATGACAGACAAGGGTCTGTCACCTGGGAGACAAGTGCAGAATTACGATGTCACAATGCCCCCTTAAGCAGTTCACAGACAAGGGTCTGTCACCTGGTTGACCAGTGCAGATTTATGATGTCACTACGCCCCCTTAGGCAGATCACAGACAATGGTTTCTCACCTTGGTGACCAATGCAGAATTATGATGTCACAATGCTTCATTAGGCAGATCACAGACAAGGGTCTGTCAACTGCATGACCAGTGCAGAGTTATGATGTCACAAGGCCACCTTAGGGAGATCACAGACAACGGCCTGTCACCTGCGTACCCCGTGCAGAGTTATGATGTAACAATGCCCCCTTAGGCAAATAAAAGACAAGGGTCGGTCACCTGGGTTACCAGTGCACTGTTATGATGTCACAATGCCCCCTTAGGCAGATCACAGACAAGGGTCTGTCATCATGGTGACCAGTGCAGAGTTAAGATGCAACAACGCCCCCATAGGCAGATCACAGACAAGGGTCTGTCACCTGGGTGACCAATGCAGAGTTATGATGTCACAATGCCACTTAGGCAGATCACAGACAAGGTTCCAACACCTAGGTGACCAGGGCAGAGTTATGATGTCACAATGCTCACTTAGGCAGTTCACAGACAATGGTCTGTCACCTGGGTGACCAGTGCAGAGTTATGACGTCACAATGCCTCCTTAGGCATATCACACACAAGGGCCTGTCACCTGGGCTCCCAGTGCAGACTTAAGATGTCACAATGCCCAATTAGGCAAATCACAGACAAGGATCTGTCTCCTGGGTGACCAGTGTAGAGATAAGATGTCACAATGACCCCTTAGGCAGATCACATTCAAGGGCCTGTCACATGGGTGACCCGAGCAGAGTTATGATGTGACAATGCACCTTTAGGCCGATCACAGACAAGGGTCTGTGACCTGGGTGCCCCGTGCCGAGTTACGATGTCACAATGCACCCTTAGGCAGATCATTGACCAGGGTCTGTCACGTGGTTGAACAGTGCAGAGTTATGACGTCAAAATGCCCCCTTCGGCATTTCACAGACAAGGCTATGTCACCTGGGTGACCAGTGCAGAGTGATGATGTCACAATGCCTCCTTAGGCTGATCACACACAATGGTCTGTCACCTTGGTGACCAGTGCAAAGTTATGATGTTGCAATGCACCCTTGGGCAGGTCACAGACAAGCATCTGTCACCTGGGTGTCCAGTGTAGAGTTATGATGTCACAATGCCCCATTAAGCAGATCACAGACAAGGGTCTGCCACCTGGGTGACCATTACAGAGTTATGATGTCACAATGCCCCCTTAGTAAGATCACAGAGAACGGTCTGTCACCTGGGTGACCAGTGCAGCATTATGATGTCACAATGCCCCCTTAGCTAGATCACAGACAAGGGTCTGTCACGTGGGTGACCAGTGCAGGTTTATGATGTCACAATGCACCCTTTGGCAGATAACGGAGAAGGATCTGTCACCAGGGTGGCCAGTGAAGAGTTATGATATCACAATGCTCCTTTAGGCAGTTCACAGTCAAGGGTCTGTCACCTGGGTGACCAGTGTAGAGTTCTGATGTCACAATGCCTCTTTAGGCAGATCACAGACAATGGTCTGTCACCTTAGAGACCACTGGAGAGTTATGATGTCAAAATGCCCCCTGAAGCAGATCAAAGACAAGGGTCTGTCACCTGGGAGACAAGTGCAGAGTTATGATGTCCCTATGCCCCTTAAGCAGTTCACAGACAAGGTCTGTCACCTGTGTGACCAGTGCAGACTTATGATGTCACAACGCCCCCTTAGGGAGATCACAGACAATGGTTTCTCACGTTGGTGACCAATGCAGAGTTATGATGTCACAATGCCTTCTTAGGCAGATCACAGCCAATGGTCTGTCACCTGGGTGACCAGTGCAGAGTTACGATGTCACAATGCCCCCTTAGGCAGATCACAGACAAGGGACTGTCACCTTGTTGACGAGTGCAGGGTTATGATGTCACAATGACCCCTTAGGCAGATAACGGAAAAGGATCTGTCACCAGGGTGAGCAGTGAAAAGTTATGATGTCACAATGCCCCGTTAGGCAGTTCACAGTCAAGGGTCTGTCACCTGGGTGACCAGTGGAGAGTTATGATGTCACAATGCCCCCTTAAGCAGATCACAGACAAGGTTCTATCACCTGGAGGACAAGTGCAGAGTTATGAAGTCACAATGCACCCTTAGGCAATTCACAGACAAGGGTCTGTAACCGGGTGTCCAGTGCAGATTTATGATGTCACAACCCCCCTTTAGGCAGATCACAGACAATGGTCTCTCACCTTGGTGACCAATGCAGAGTTATGATGTCACAATTCCCCCTTAGGCAGATCACAGACAAGGTTCTGTTACCTGCGTGACCAGTGCAGAGTTATGACGTCACAATGCCCCTTAGGCAGATCACAGACAATGGTCTGTCACCTTGGTGACCAGTGCAGAGTTATGATGTCACATTGCCCCCTTAGGCAGATCACAGACAATGGTTTCTCACCATGGTGACCAATGCAGAGTTATGATGTCACAATGCCGCATTAGACTGTTCACAGACAAGGGTCTGTCAACTGCTTCACCAGTGCAGACTGATGATGTCACAATGCCCCCTTAGGCAGATCAAAGACAAGGGTGTGTCACCTGGGTGTCCCGTGCAGAGTTATGATGTCACAATGCCCTCTTAGGCAGATAACAGACAAGGGTCTGCCACCAGGGTGACTAGTGCAGAGTTCTGATGTCACAAGGCCCACTTAGGCAGGTCAAAGTCAAGGGCCTGTCACCTGCGTTCCCAATGCAGACTTATGATGTCACAAGGCTCCCTTAGGCAAATCACAGACAAGGGTCTGTCTCCTGGGTGACCAGTGCAGACTTAAGATGTCACAATGACCCCTTAGGCAGATCACATTCAAGCGCCTGTCACATGGGTGACCCGAGCAGAGTTATGATGTCACAATGCACCCTTACGCAGATCACAGGCAAGGGTCTGACACATTTGTGATGGGTGTAGAATTATGATGTCACAATGCACCCTGAGGCAGATAACAGACAAGGGTCTGTCACCAGGGTGACCAGTGCCGAGTTATGATGTCACAATGCCCCTTAGGCAGATCACAGACAATGGTCTGTCACCTGGGTGATGAGTGCAGAGTTATGATGTCACAATGCCCCTTAAGCAGATGACAGACAAGGGTCTGTCACCTGGGAGACAAGTGCAGAATTACGATGTCACAATGCCCCCTTAAGCAGTTCACAGACAAGGGTCTGTCACCTGGTTGACCAGTGCAGATTTATGATGTCACTACGCCCCCTTAGGCAGATCACAGACAATGGTTTCTCACCTTGGTGACCAATGCAGAATTATGATGTCACAATGCTTCATTAGGCAGATCACAGACAAGGGTCTGTCAACTGCATGACCAGTGCAGAGTTATGATGTCACAAGGCCACCTTAGGGAGATCACAGACAACGGCCTGTCACCTGCGTACCCCGTGCAGAGTTATGATGTAACAATGCCCCCTTAGGCAAATAAAAGACAAGGGTCGGTCACCTGGGTTACCAGTGCACTGTTATGATGTCACAATGCCCCCTTAGGCAGATCACAGACAAGGGTCTGTCATCATGGTGACCAGTGCAGAGTTAAGATGCAACAACGCCCCCATAGGCAGATCACAGACAAGGGTCTGTCACCTGGGTGACCAATGCAGAGTTATGATGTCACAATGCCACTTAGGCAGATCACAGACAAGGTTCCAACACCTAGGTGACCAGGGCAGAGTTATGATGTCACAATGCTCACTTAGGCAGTTCACAGACAATGGTCTGTCACCTGGGTGACCAGTGCAGAGTTATGATGTCACAATGCCTCCTTAGGCATATCACACACAAGGGCCTGTCACCTGGGCTCCCAGTGCAGACTTAAGATGTCACAATGCCCAATTAGGCAAATCACAGACAAGGATCTGTCTCCTGGGTGACCAGTGTAGAGATAAGATGTCACAATGACCCCTTAGGCAGATCACATTCAAGGGCCTGTCACATGGGTGACCCGAGCAGAGTTATGATGTGACAATGCACCTTTAGGCCGATCACAGACAAGGGTCTGTGACCTGGGTGCCCCGTGCCGAGTTACGATGTCACAATGCACCCTTAGGCAGATCATTGACCAGGGTCTGTCACGTGGTTGAACAGTGCAGAGTTATGACGTCAAAATGCCCCCTTCGGCATTTCACAGACAAGGCTATGTCACCTGGGTGACCAGTGCAGAGTGATGATGTCACAATGCCTCCTTAGGCTGATCACACACAATGGTCTGTCACCTTGGTGACCAGTGCAAAGTTATGATGTTGCAATGCACCCTTGGGCAGGTCACAGACAAGCATCTGTCACCTGGGTGTCCAGTGTAGAGTTATGATGTCACAATGCCCCATTAAGCAGATCACAGACAAGGGTCTGCCACCTGGGTGACCATTACAGAGTTATGATGTCACAATGCCCCCTTAGTAAGATCACAGAGAACGGTCTGTCACCTGGGTGACCAGTGCAGCATTATGATGTCACAATGCCCCCTTAGCTAGATCACAGACAAGGGTCTGTCACGTGGGTGACCAGTGCAGGTTTATGATGTCACAATGCACCCTTTGGCAGATAACGGAGAAGGATCTGTCACCAGGGTGGCCAGTGAAGAGTTATGATATCACAATGCTCCTTTAGGCAGTTCACAGTCAAGGGTCTGTCACCTGGGTGACCAGTGTAGAGTTCTGATGTCACAATGCCTCTTTAGGCAGATCACAGACAATGGTCTGTCACCTTAGAGACCACTGGAGAGTTATGATGTCAAAATGCCCCCTGAAGCAGATCAAAGACAAGGGTCTGTCACCTGGGAGACAAGTGCAGAGTTATGATGTCCCTATGCCCCTTAAGCAGTTCACAGACAAGGTCTGTCACCTGTGTGACCAGTGCAGACTTATGATGTCACAACGCCCCCTTAGGGAGATCACAGACAATGGTTTCTCACGTTGGTGACCAATGCAGAGTTATGATGTCACAATGCCTTCTTAGGCAGATCACAGCCAATGGTCTGTCACCTGGGTGACCAGTGCAGAGTTACGATGTCACAATGCCCCCTTAGGCAGATCACAGACAAGGGACTGTCACCTTGTTGACGAGTGCAGGGTTATGATGTCACAATGACCCCTTAGGCAGATAACGGAAAAGGATCTGTCACCAGGGTGAGCAGTGAAAAGTTATGATGTCACAATGCCCCGTTAGGCAGTTCACAGTCAAGGGTCTGTCACCTGGGTGACCAGTGGAGAGTTATGATGTCACAATGCCCCCTTAAGCAGATCACAGACAAGGTTCTATCACCTGGAGGACAAGTGCAGAGTTATGAAGTCACAATGCACCCTTAGGCAATTCACAGACAAGGGTCTGTAACCGGGTGTCCAGTGCAGATTTATGATGTCACAACCCCCCTTTAGGCAGATCACAGACAATGGTCTCTCACCTTGGTGACCAATGCAGAGTTATGATGTCACAATTCCCCCTTAGGCAGATCACAGACAAGGTTCTGTTACCTGCGTGACCAGTGCAGAGTTATGACGTCACAATGCCCCTTAGGCAGATCACAGACAATGGTCTGTCACCTTGGTGACCAGTGCAGAGTTATGATGTCACATTGCCCCCTTAGGCAGATCACAGACAATGGTTTCTCACCATGGTGACCAATGCAGAGTTATGATGTCACAATGCCGCATTAGACTGTTCACAGACAAGGGTCTGTCAACTGCTTCACCAGTGCAGACTGATGATGTCACAATGCCCCCTTAGGCAGATCAAAGACAAGGGTGTGTCACCTGGGTGTCCCGTGCAGAGTTATGATGTCACAATGCCCTCTTAGGCAGATAACAGACAAGGGTCTGCCACCAGGGTGACTAGTGCAGAGTTCTGATGTCACAAGGCCCACTTAGGCAGGTCAAAGTCAAGGGCCTGTCACCTGCGTTCCCAATGCAGACTTATGATGTCACAAGGCTCCCTTAGGCAAATCACAGACAAGGGTCTGTCTCCTGGGTGACCAGTGCAGACTTAAGATGTCACAATGACCCCTTAGGCAGATCACATTCAAGCGCCTGTCACATGGGTGACCCGAGCAGAGTTATGATGTCACAATGCACCCTTACGCAGATCACAGGCAAGGGTCTGACACATTTGTGATGGGTGTAGAATTATGATGTCACAATGCACCCTGAGGCAGATAACAGACAAGGGTCTGTCACCAGGGTGACCAGTGCCGAGTTATGATGTCACAATGCCCCTTAGGCAGATCACAGACAATGGTCTGTCACCTGGGTGATGAGTGCAGAGTTATGATGTCACAATGCCCCTTAAGCAGATGACAGACAAGGGTCTGTCACCTGGGAGACAAGTGCAGAATTACGATGTCACAATGCCCCCTTAAGCAGTTCACAGACAAGGGTCTGTCACCTGGTTGACCAGTGCAGATTTATGATGTCACTACGCCCCCTTAGGCAGATCACAGACAATGGTTTCTCACCTTGGTGACCAATGCAGAATTATGATGTCACAATGCTTCATTAGGCAGATCACAGACAAGGGTCTGTCAACTGCATGACCAGTGCAGAGTTATGATGTCACAAGGCCACCTTAGGGAGATCACAGACAACGGCCTGTCACCTGCGTACCCCGTGCAGAGTTATGATGTAACAATGCCCCCTTAGGCAAATAAAAGACAAGGGTCGGTCACCTGGGTTACCAGTGCACTGTTATGATGTCACAATGCCCCCTTAGGCAGATCACAGACAAGGGTCTGTCATCATGGTGACCAGTGCAGAGTTAAGATGCAACAACGCCCCCATAGGCAGATCACAGACAAGGGTCTGTCACCTGGGTGACCAATGCAGAGTTATGATGTCACAATGCCACTTAGGCAGATCACAGACAAGGTTCCAACACCTAGGTGACCAGGGCAGAGTTATGATGTCACAATGCTCACTTAGGCAGTTCACAGACAATGGTCTGTCACCTGGGTGACCAGTGCAGAGTTATGATGTCACAATGCCTCCTTAGGCATATCACACACAAGGGCCTGTCACCTGGGCTCCCAGTGCAGACTTAAGATGTCACAATGCCCAATTAGGCAAATCACAGACAAGGATCTGTCTCCTGGGTGACCAGTGTAGAGATAAGATGTCACAATGACCCCTTAGGCAGATCACATTCAAGGGCCTGTCACATGGGTGACCCGAGCAGAGTTATGATGTGACAATGCACCTTTAGGCCGATCACAGACAAGGGTCTGTGACCTGGGTGCCCCGTGCCGAGTTACGATGTCACAATGCACCCTTAGGCAGATCATTGACCAGGGTCTGTCACGTGGTTGAACAGTGCAGAGTTATGACGTCAAAATGCCCCCTTCGGCATTTCACAGACAAGGCTATGTCACCTGGGTGACCAGTGCAGAGTGATGATGTCACAATGCCTCCTTAGGCTGATCACACACAATGGTCTGTCACCTTGGTGACCAGTGCAAAGTTATGATGTTGCAATGCACCCTTGGGCAGGTCACAGACAAGCATCTGTCACCTGGGTGTCCAGTGTAGAGTTATGATGTCACAATGCCCCATTAAGCAGATCACAGACAAGGGTCTGCCACCTGGGTGACCATTACAGAGTTATGATGTCACAATGCCCCCTTAGTAAGATCACAGAGAACGGTCTGTCACCTGGGTGACCAGTGCAGCATTATGATGTCACAATGCCCCCTTAGCTAGATCACAGACAAGGGTCTGTCACGTGGGTGACCAGTGCAGGTTTATGATGTCACAATGCACCCTTTGGCAGATAACGGAGAAGGATCTGTCACCAGGGTGGCCAGTGAAGAGTTATGATATCACAATGCTCCTTTAGGCAGTTCACAGTCAAGGGTCTGTCACCTGGGTGACCAGTGTAGAGTTCTGATGTCACAATGCCTCTTTAGGCAGATCACAGACAATGGTCTGTCACCTTAGAGACCACTGGAGAGTTATGATGTCAAAATGCCCCCTGAAGCAGATCAAAGACAAGGGTCTGTCACCTGGGAGACAAGTGCAGAGTTATGATGTCCCTATGCCCCTTAAGCAGTTCACAGACAAGGTCTGTCACCTGTGTGACCAGTGCAGACTTATGATGTCACAACGCCCCCTTAGGGAGATCACAGACAATGGTTTCTCACGTTGGTGACCAATGCAGAGTTATGATGTCACAATGCCTTCTTAGGCAGATCACAGCCAATGGTCTGTCACCTGGGTGACCAGTGCAGAGTTACGATGTCACAATGCCCCCTTAGGCAGATCACAGACAAGGGACTGTCACCTTGTTGACGAGTGCAGGGTTATGATGTCACAATGACCCCTTAGGCAGATAACGGAAAAGGATCTGTCACCAGGGTGAGCAGTGAAAAGTTATGATGTCACAATGCCCCGTTAGGCAGTTCACAGTCAAGGGTCTGTCACCTGGGTGACCAGTGGAGAGTTATGATGTCACAATGCCCCCTTAAGCAGATCACAGACAAGGGTCTATCACCTGGGGGACAAGTGCAGAGTTATGAAGTCACAATGCACCCTTAGGCAGTTCACAGACAAGGGTCTGTAACCGGGTGTCCAGTGCAGATTTATGATGTCACAACCCCCCTTTAGGCAGATCACAGACAATGGTCTCTCACCTTGGTGACCAATGCAGAGTTATGATGTCACAATTCCCCCTTAGGCAGATCACAGACAAGGTTCTGTTACCTGCGTGACCAGTGCAGAGTTATGACGTCACAATGCCCCTTAGGCAGATCACAGACAATGGTCTGTCACCTTGGTGACCAGTGCAGAGTTATGATGTCACATTGCCCCCTTAGGCAGATCACAGACAATGGTTTCTCACCATGGTGACCAATGCAGAGTTATGATGTCACAATGCCGCATTAGACTGTTCACAGACAAGGGTCTGTCAACTGCTTCACCAGTGCAGACTGATGATGTCACAATGCCCCCTTAGGCAGATCAAAGACAAGGGTGTGTCACCTGGGTGTCCCGTGCAGAGTTATGATGTCACAATGCCCTCTTAGGCAGATAACAGACAAGGGTCTGCCACCAGGGTGACTAGTGCAGAGTTCTGATGTCACAATGCCCACTTAGGCAGGTCAAAGTCAAGGGCCTGTCACCTGCGTTCCCAATGCAGACTTATGATGTCACAAGGCTCCCTTAGGCAAATCACAGACAAGGGTCTGTCTCCTGGGTGACCAGTGCAGACTTAAGATGTCACAATGACCCCTTAGGCAGATCACATTCAAGCGCCTGTCACATGGGTGACCCGAGCAGAGTTATGATGTCACAATGCACCCTTACGCAGATCACAGGCAAGGGTCTGACACATTTGTGATGGGTGTAGAATTATGATGTCACAATGCACCCTGAGGCAGATAACAGACAAGGGTCTGTCACCAGGGTGACCAGTGCCGAGTTATGATGTCACAATGCCCCTTAGGCAGATCACAGACAATGGTCTGTCACCTGGGTGATGAGTGCAGAATTATGATGTCACAATGCCCCTTAAGCAGATGACAGACAAGGGTCTGTCACCTGGGAGACAAGTGCAGAATTACGATGTCACAATGCCCCCTTAAGCAGTTCACAGACAAGGGTCTGTCACCTGGTTGACCAGTGCAGATTTATGATGTCACAACGCCCCCTTAGGCAGATCACAGACAATGGTTTCTCACCTTGGTGACCAATGCAGAATTATGATGTCACAATGCTTCATTAGGCAGATCACAGACAAGGTTCTGTCAACTGCATGACCAGTGCAGAGTTATGATGTCACAAGGCCACCTTAGGGAGATCACAGACAACGGCCTGTCACCTGCGTACCCCGTGCAGAGTTATGATGTAACAATGCCCCCTTAGGCAAATAAAAGACAAGGGTCGGTCACCTGGGTTACCAGTGCACTGTTATGATGTCACAATGCCCCCTTAGGCAGATCACAGACAAGGGTCTGTCATCATGGTGACCAGTGCAGAGTTAAGATGCAACAACGCCCCCATAGGCAGATCACAGACAAGGGTCTGTCACCTGGGTGACCAATGCAGAGTTATGATGTCACAATGCCACTTAGGCAGATCACAGACAAGGTTCCATCACCTAGGTGACCAGGGCAGAGTTATGATGTCACAATGCTCACTTAGGCAGTTCACAGACAATGGTCTGTCACCTGGGTGACCAGTGCAGAGTTATGATGTCACAATGCCTCCTTAGGCATATCACAGAGAAGGGCCTGTCACCTGGGCTCCCAGTGCAGACTTAAGATGTCACAATGCCCAATTAGGCAAATCACAGACAAGGATCTGTCTCCTGGGTGACCAGTGTAGAGATAAGATGTCACAATGACCCCTTAGGCAGATCACATTCAAGGGCCTGTCACATGGGTGACCCGAGCAGAGTTATGATGTGACAATGCACCTTTAGGCCGATCACAGACAAGGGTCTGTGACCTGGGTGCCCCGTGCCGAGTTACGATGTCACAATGCACCCTTAGGCAGATCAAGGACCAGGGTCTGTCACGTGGTTGAACAGTGCAGAGTTATCACGTCAAAATGCCCCCTTCGGCATTTCACAGACAAGGCTATGTCACCTGGGTGACCAGTGCAGAGTGATGATGTCAGAATGCCTCCTTAGGCTGATCACACACAATGGTCTGTCACCTTGGTGACCAGTGCAAAGTTATGATGTTGCAATGCACCCTTGGGCAGGTCACAGACAAGCATCTGTCACCTGGGTGTCCAGTGTAGAGTTATGATGTCACAATGCCCCATTAAGCAGATCACAGACAAGGGTCTGCCACCTGGGTGACCATTACAGAGTTATGATGTCACAATGCCCCCTTAGTAAGATCACAGAGAACGGTCTGTCACCTGGGTGACCAGTGCAGAATTATGATGTCACAATGCCCCCTTAGCTAGATCACAGACAAGGGTCTGTCACGTGGGTGCCCAGTGCAGGTTTATGATGTCACAATGCACCCTTTGGCAGATAACGGAGAAGGATCTGTCACCAGGGTGGCCAGTGAAGAGTTATGATATCACAATGCTCCTTTAGGCAGTTCACAGTCAAGGGTCTGTCACCTGGGTGACCAGTGTAGAGTTCTGATGTCACAATGCCTCTTTAGGCAGATCACAGACAATGGTCTGTCACCTTAGAGACCACTGGAGAGTTATGATGTCAAAATGCCCCCTGAAGCAGATCAAAGACAAGGGTCTGTCACCTGGGAGACAAGTGCAGAGTTATGATGTCCCTATGCCCCTTAAGCAGTTCACAGACAAGGTCTGTCACCTGTGTGACCAGTGCAGACTTATGATGTCACAACGCCCCCTTAGGGAGATCACAGACAATGGTTTCTCACGTTGGTGACCAATGCAGAGTTATGATGTCACAATGCCTTCTTAGGCAGATCACAGCCAATGGTCTGTCACCTGGGTGACCAGTGCAGAGTTACGATGTCACAATGCCCCCTTAGGCAGATCACAGACAAGGGACTGTCACCTTGTTGACGAGTGCAGGGTTATGATGTCACAATGACCCCTTAGGCAGATAACGGAAAAGGATCTGTCACCAGGGTGAGCAGTGAAAAGTTATGATGTCACAATGCCCCGTTAGGCAGTTCACAGTCAAGGGTCTGTCACCTGGGTGACCAGTGGAGAGTTATGATGTCACAATGCCCCCTTAAGCAGATCACAGACAAGGGTCTATCACCTGGGGGACAAGTGCAGAGTTATGAAGTCACAATGCACCCTTAGGCAGTTCACAGACAAGGGTCTGTAACCGGGTGTCCAGTGCAGATTTATGATGTCACAACCCCCCTTTAGGCAGATCACAGACAATGGTCTCTCACCTTGGTGACCAATGCAGAGTTATGATGTCACAATTCCCCCTTAGGCAGATCACAGACAAGGTTCTGTTACCTGCGTGACCAGTGCAGAGTTATGACGTCACAATGCCCCTTAGGCAGATCACAGACAATGGTCTGTCACCTTGGTGACCAGTGCAGAGTTATGATGTCACATTGCCCCCTTAGGCAGATCACAGACAATGGTTTCTCACCATGGTGACCAATGCAGAGTTATGATGTCACAATGCCGCATTAGACTGTTCACAGACAAGGGTCTGTCAACTGCTTCACCAGTGCAGACTGATGATGTCACAATGCCCCCTTAGGCAGATCAAAGACAAGGGTGTGTCACCTGGGTGTCCCGTGCAGAGTTATGATGTCACAATGCCCTCTTAGGCAGATAACAGACAAGGGTCTGCCACCAGGGTGACTAGTGCAGAGTTCTGATGTCACAATGCCCACTTAGGCAGGTCAAAGTCAAGGGCCTGTCACCTGCGTTCCCAATGCAGACTTATGATGTCACAAGGCTCCCTTAGGCAAATCACAGACAAGGGTCTGTCTCCTGGGTGACCAGTGCAGACTTAAGATGTCACAATGACCCCTTAGGCAGATCACATTCAAGCGCCTGTCACATGGGTGACCCGAGCAGAGTTATGATGTCACAATGCACCCTTACGCAGATCACAGGCAAGGGTCTGACACATTTGTGATGGGTGTAGAATTATGATGTCACAATGCACCCTGAGGCAGATAACAGACAAGGGTCTGTCACCAGGGTGACCAGTGCCGAGTTATGATGTCACAATGCCCCTTAGGCAGATCACAGACAATGGTCTGTCACCTGGGTGATGAGTGCAGAATTATGATGTCACAATGCCCCTTAAGCAGATGACAGACAAGGGTCTGTCACCTGGGAGACAAGTGCAGAATTACGATGTCACAATGCCCCCTTAAGCAGTTCACAGACAAGGGTCTGTCACCTGGTTGACCAGTGCAGATTTATGATGTCACAACGCCCCCTTAGGCAGATCACAGACAATGGTTTCTCACCTTGGTGACCAATGCAGAATTATGATGTCACAATGCTTCATTAGGCAGATCACAGACAAGGGTCTGTCAACTGCATGACCAGTGCAGAGTTATGATGTCACAAGGCCACCTTAGGGAGATCACAGACAACGGCCTGTCACCTGCGTACCCCGTGCAGAGTTATGATGTAACAATGCCCCCTTAGGCAAATAAAAGACAAGGGTCGGTCACCTGGGTTACCAGTGCACTGTTATGATGTCACAATGCCCCCTTAGGCAGATCACAGACAAGGGTCTGTCATCATGGTGACCAGTGCAGAGTTAAGATGCAACAACGCCCCCATAGGCAGATCACAGACAAGGGTCTGTCACCTGGGTGACCAATGCAGAGTTATGATGTCACAATGCCACTTAGGCAGATCACAGACAAGGTTCCATCACCTAGGTGACCAGGGCAGAGTTATGATGTCACAATGCTCACTTAGGCAGTTCACAGACAATGGTCTGTCACCTGGGTGACCAGTGCAGAGTTATGATGTCACAATGCCTCCTTAGGCATATCACAGAGAAGGGCCTGTCACCTGGGCTCCCAGTGCAGACTTAAGATGTCACAATGCCCAATTAGGCAAATCACAGACAAGGATCTGTCTCCTGGGTGACCAGTGTAGAGATAAGATGTCACAATGACCCCTTAGGCAGATCACATTCAAGGGCCTGTCACATGGGTGACCCGAGCAGAGTTATGATGTGACAATGCACCTTTAGGCCGATCACAGACAAGGGTCTGTGACCTGGGTGCCCCGTGCCGAGTTACGATGTCACAATGCACCCTTAGGCAGATCAAGGACCAGGGTCTGTCACGTGGTTGAACAGTGCAGAGTTATCACGTCAAAATGCCCCCTTCGGCATTTCACAGACAAGGCTATGTCACCTGGGTGACCAGTGCAGAGTGATGATGTCAGAATGCCTCCTTAGGCTGATCACACACAATGGTCTGTCACCTTGGTGACCAGTGCAAAGTTATGATGTTGCAATGCACCCTTGGGCAGGTCACAGACAAGCATCTGTCACCTGGGTGTCCAGTGTAGAGTTATGATGTCACAATGCCCCATTAAGCAGATCACAGACAAGGGTCTGCCACCTGGGTGACCATTACAGAGTTATGATGTCACAATGCCCCCTTAGTAAGATCACAGAGAACAGTCTGTCACCTGGGTGACCAGTGCAGAATTATGATGTCACAATGCCCCCTTAGCTAGATCACAGACAAGGGTCTGTCACGTGGGTGCCCAGTGCAGGTTTATGATGTCACAATGCACCCTTTGGCAGATAACGGAGAAGGATCTGTCACCAGGGTGGCCAGTGAAGAGTTATGATATCACAATGCTCCTTTAGGCAGTTCACAGTCAAGGGTCTGTCACCTGGGTGACCAGTGTAGAGTTCTGATGTCACAATGCCTCTTTAGGCAGATCACAGACAATGGTCTGTCACCTTAGAGACCACTGGAGAGTTATGATGTCAAAATGCCCCCTGAAGCAGATCAAAGACAAGGGTCTGTCACCTGGGAGACAAGTGCAGAGTTATGATGTCCCTATGCCCCTTAAGCAGTTCACAGACAAGGTCTGTCACCTGTGTGACCAGTGCAGACTTATGATGTCACAACGCCCCCTTAGGGAGATCACAGACAATGGTTTCTCACGTTGGTGACCAATGCAGAGTTATGATGTCACAATGCCTTCTTAGGCAGATCACAGCCAATGGTCTGTCACCTGGGTGACCAGTGCAGAGTTACGATGTCACAATGCCCCCTTAGGCAGATCACAGACAAGGGACTGTCACCTTGTTGACGAGTGCAGGGTTATGATGTCACAATGACCCCTTAGGCAGATAACGGAAAAGGATCTGTCACCAGGGTGAGCAGTGAAAAGTTATGATGTCACAATGCCCCGTTAGGCAGTTCACAGTCAAGGGTCTGTCACCTGGGTGACCAGTGGAGAGTTATGATGTCACAACGCCCCCTTAAGCAGATCACAGACAAGGGTCTATCACCTGGGGGACAAGTGCAGAGTTATGAAGTCACAATGCACCCTTAGGCAGTTGACAGACAAGGGTCTGTAACCGGGTGTCCAGTGCAGATTTATGATGTCACATCCCCCCTTTAGGCAGATCACAGACAATGGTCTCTCACCTTGGTGACCAATGCAGAGTTATGATGTCACAATTCCCCCTTAGGCAGATCACAGACAAGGTTCTGTTACCTGCGTGACCAGTGCAGAGTTATGACGTCACAATGCCCCTTAGGCAGATCACAGACAATGGTCTGTCACCTTGGTGACCAGTGCAGAGTTATGATGTCACATTGCCCCCTTAGGCAGATCACAGACAATGGTTTCTCACCATGGTGACCAATGCAGAGTTATGATGTCACAATGCCGCATTAGACTGTTCACAGACAAGGGTCTGTCAACTGCTTGACCAGTGCAGACTGATGATGTCACAATGCCCCCTTAGGCAGATCAAAGACAAGGGTGTGTCACCTGGGTGTCCCGTGCAGAGTTATGATGTCACAATGCCCTCTTAGGCAGATAACAGACAAGGGTCTGCCACCAGGGTGACTAGTGCAGAGTTCTGATGTCACAATGCCCACTTAGGCAGGTCAAAGTCAAGGGCCTGTCACCTGGGTTCCCAATGCAGACTTATGATGTCACAAGGCTCCCTTAGGCAAATCACAGACAAGGGTCTGTCTGCTGGGTGACCAGTGCAGACTTAAGATGTCACAATGACCCCTTAGGCAGATCACATTCAAGCGCCTGTCACATGGGTGACCCGAGCAGAGTTATGATGTCACAATGCACCCTTACGCAGATCACAGGCAAGGGTCTGACACATTTGTGATGGGTGTAGAATTATGATGTCACAATGCACCCTGAGGCAGATAACAGACAAGGGTCTGTCACCAGGGTGACCAGTGCCGAGTTATGATGTCACAATGCCCCTTAGGCAGATCACAGACAATGGTCTGTCACCTGGGTGATGAGTGCAGAGTTATGATGTCACAATGCCCCTTAAGCAGATGACAGACAAGGGTCTGTCACATGGGAGACAAGTGCAGAATTACGATGTCACAATGCCCCCTTAAGCAGTTCACAGACAAGGGTCTGTCACCTGGTTGACCAGTGCAGATTTATGATGTCACTACGCCCCCTTAGGCAGATCAAAGACAATGGTTTCTCACCTTGGTGACCAATGCAGAATTATGATGTCACAATGCTTCATTAGGCAGATCACAGACAAGGGTCTGTCAACTGCATGACCAGTGCAGAGTTATGATGTCACAAGGCCACCTTAGGGAGATCACAGACAACGGCCTGTCACCTGCGTACCCCGTGCAGAGTTATGATGTAACAATGCCCCCTTAGGCAAATAAAAGACAAGGGTCGGTCACCTGGGTTACCAGTGCACTGTTATGATGTCACAATGCCCCCTTAGGCAGATCACAGACAAGGGTCTGTCATCATGGTGACCAGTGCAGAGTTAAGATGCAACAACGCCCCCATAGGCAGATCACAGACAAGGGTCTGTCACCTGGGTGACCAATGCAGAGTTATGATGTCACAATGCCACTTAGGCAGATCACAGACAAGGTTCCATCACCTAGGTGACCAGGGCAGAGTTATGATGTCACAATGCTCACTTAGGCAGTTCACAGACAATGGTCTGTCACCTGGGTGACCAGTGCAGAGTTATGATGTCACAATGCCTCCTTAGGCATATCACACACAAGGGCCTGTCACCTGGGCTCCCAGTGCAGACTTAAGATGTCACAATGCCCAATTAGGCAAATCACAGACAAGGATCTGTCTCCTGGGTGACCAGTGTAGAGATAAGATGTCACAATGACCCCTTAGGCAGATCACATTCAAGGGCCTGTCACATGGGTGACCCGAGCAGAGTTATGATGTGACAATGCACCTTTAGGCCGATCACAGACAAGGGTCTGTGACCTGGGTGCCCCGTGCCGAGTTACGATGTCACAATGCACCCTTAGGCAGATCAAGGACCAGGGTCTGTCACGTGGTTGAACAGTGCAGAGTTATGACGTCAAAATGCCCCCTTCGGCATTACACAGACAAGGCTATGTCACCTGGGTGACCAGTGCAGAGTGATGATGTCACAATGCCTCCTTAGGCTGATCACACACAATGGTCTGTCACCTTGGTGACCAGTGCAAAGTTATGATGTTGCAATGCACCCTTGGGCAGGTCACAGACAAGCATCTGTCACCTGGGTGTCCAGTGTAGAGTTATGATGTCACAATGCCCCATTAAGCAGATCACAGACAAGGGTCTGCCACCTGGGTGACCATTACAGAGTTATGATGTCACAATGCCCCCTTAGTAAGATCACAGAGAACGGTCTGTCACCTGGGTGACCAGTGCAGCATTATGATGTCACAATGCCCCCTTAGCTAGATCACAGACAAGGGTCTGTCACGTGGGTGACCAGTGCAGGTTTATGATGTCACAATGCACCCTTTGGCAGATAACGGAGAAGGATCTGTCACCAGGGTGACCAGTGAAGAGTTATGATATCACAATGCTCCTTTAGGCAGTTCACAGTCAAGGGTCTGTCACCTGGGTGACCAGTGTAGAGTTCTGATGTCACAATGCCTCTTTAGGCAGATCACAGGCAATGGTGTGTCACCTTAGAGACCACTGGAGAGTTATGATGTCAAAATGCCCCCTGAAGCAGATCAAAGACAAGGGTCTGTCACCTGGGAGACAAGTGCAGAGTTATGATGTCCCTATGCTCCTTAAGCAGTTCACAGACAATGTCTGTCACCTGTGTGACCAGTGCAGACTTATGATGTCACAACGCCCCCTTAGGGAGATCACAGACAATGGTTTCTCACGTTGGTGACCAATGCAGAGTTATGATGTCACAATGCCTTCTTAGGCAGATCACAGCCAATGGTCTGTCACCTGGGTGACCAGTGCAGAGTTACGATGTCACAATGCCCCCTTAGGCAGATCACAGACAAGGGACTGTCACCTTGTTGACGAGTGCAGGGTTATGATGTCACAATGACCCCTTAGGCAGATAACGGAAAAGGATCTGTCACCAGGGTGAGCAGTGAAAAGTTATGATGTCACAATGCCCCGTTAGGCAGTTCACAGTCAAGGTTCTGTCACCTGGGTGACCAGTGGAGAGTTATGATGTCACAACGCCCCCTTAAGCAGATCACAGACAAGGGTCTATCACCTGGGGGACAAGTGCAGTGTTATGAAGTCACAATGCAACCTTAGGCAGTTCACAGACAAGGGTCTGTAACCGGGTGTCCAGTGCAGATTTATGATGTCACAACCCCCCTTTAGGCAGATCACAGACAATGGTCTCACACCTTGGTGACCAATGCAGAGTTATGTTGTCACAATTCCCCCTTAGGCAGATCACAAACAAGGTTCTGTTACCTGCGTGACCAGTGCAGAGTTATGACGTCACAATGCCCCTTAGGCAGATCACAGACAATGGTCTGTCACCTTGGTGACCAGTGCAGAGTTATGATGTCACATTGCCCCCTTAGGCAGATCACAGACAATGGTTTCTCACCATGGTGACCAATGCAGAGTTATGATGTCACAATGCCGCATTAGACTGTTCACAGACAAGGGTCTGTCAACTGCTTGACCAGTGCAGACTGATGATGTCACAATGCCCCCTTAGGCAGATCAAAGACAAGGGTGTGTCACCTGGGTGTCCCGTGCAGAGTTATGATGTCACAATGCCCTCTTAGGCAGATAACAGACAAGGGTCTGCCACCAGGGTGACTAGTGCAGAGTTCTGATGTCACAATGCCCACTTAGGCAGGTCAAAGTCAAGGGCCTGTCACCTGCGTTCCCAATGCAGACTTATGATGTCACAAGGCTCCCTTAGGCAAATCACAGACAAGGGTCTGTCTCCTGGGTGACCAGTGCAGAGTTAAGATGTCACAATGACCCCTTAGGCAGATCACATTCAAGCGCCTGTCACATGGGTGACCCGAGCAGAGTTATGATGTCACAATGCACCCTTACGCAGATCACAGGCAAGGGTCTGACACATTTGTGATGGGTGTAGAATTATGATGTCACAATGCACCCTGAGGCAGATAACAGACAAGGGTCTGTCACCAGGGTGATCAGTGCCGAGTTATGATGTCACAATGCCCCTTAGGCAGATCACAGACAATGGTCTGTCACCTGGGTGATGAGTGCAGAGTTATGATGTCACAATGCCCCTTAAGCAGATGACAGACAAGGGTCTGTCACCTGGGAGACAAGTGCAGAATTACGATGTCACAATGCCCCCTTAAGCAGTTCACAGACAAGGGTCTGTCACCTGGTTGACCAGTGCAGATTTATGATGTCACAACGCCCCCTTAGGCAGATCACAGACAATGGTTTCTCACCTTGGTGACCAATGCAGAATTATGATGTCACAATGCTTCATTAGGCAGATCACAGACAAGGGTCTGTCAACTGCATGACCAGTGCAGAGTTATGATGTCACAAGGCCACCTTAGGGAGATCACAGACAACGGCCTGTCACCTGCGTACCCCGTGCAGAGTTATGATGTAACAATGCCCCCTTAGGCAAATAAAAGACAAGGGTCGGTCACCTGGGTTACCAGTGCACTGTTATGATGTCACAATGCCCCCTTAGGCAGATCACAGACAAGGGTCTGTCATCATGGTGACCAGTGCAGAGTTAAGATGCAACAACGCCCCCATAGGCAGATCACAGACAAGGGTCTGTCACCTGGGTGACCAATGCAGAGTTATGATGTCACAATGCCACTTAGGCAGATCACAGACAAGGTTCCATCACCTAGGTGACCAGGGCAGAGTTATGATGTCACAATGCTCACTTAGGCAGTTCACAGACAATGGTCTGTCACCTGGGTGACCAGTGCAGAGTTATGATGTCACAATGCCTCCTTAGGCATATCACAGAGAAGGGCCTGTCACCTGGGCTCCCAGTGCAGACTTAAGATGTCACAATGCCCAATTAGGCAAATCACAGACAAGGATCTGTCTCCTGGGTGACCAGTGTAGAGATAAGATGTCACAATGACCCCTTAGGCAGATCACATTCAAGGGCCTGTCACATGGGTGACCCGAGCAGAGTTATGATGTGACAATGCACCTTTAGGCCGATCACAGACAACGGTCTGTGACCTGGGTGCCCCGTGCCGAGTTACGATGTCACAATGCACCCTTAGGCAGATCAAGGACCAGGGTCTGTCACGTGGTTGAACAGTGCAGAGTTATGACGTCAAAATGCCCCCTTCGGCATTACACAGACAAGGCTATGTCACCTGGGTGACCAGTGCAGAGTGATGATGTCACAATGCCTCCTTAGGCTGATCACACACAATGGTCTGTCACCTTGGTGACCAGTGCAAAGTTATGATGTTGCAATGCACCCTTGGGCAGGTCACAGACAAGCATCTGTCACCTGGGCGTCCAGTGTAGAGTTATGATGTCACAATGCCCCATTAAGCAGATCACAGACAAGGGTCTGCCACCTGGGTGACCATTACAGAGTTATGATGTCACAATGCCCCCTTAGTAAGATCACAGAGAACGGTCTGTCACCTGGGTGACCAGTGCAGAATTATGATGTCACAATGCCCCCTTAGCTAGATCACAGACAAGGGTCTGTCACGTGGGTGACCAGTGCAGGTTTATGATGTCACAATGCACCCTTTGGCAGATAACGGAGAAGGATCTGTCACCAGGGTGACCAGTGAAGAGTTATGATATCACAATGCTCCTTTAGGCAGTTCACAGTCAAGGGTCTGTCACCTGGGTGACCAGTGTAGAGTTCTGATGTCATAATGCCTCTTTAGGCAGATCACAGGCAATGGTGTGTCACCTTAGAGACCACTGGAGAGTTATGATGTCAAAATGCCCCCTGAAGCAGATCAAAGACAAGGGTCTGTCACCTGGGAGACAAGTGCAGAGTTATGATGTCCCTATGCCCCTTAAGCAGTTCACAGACAATGTCTGTCACCTGTGTGACCAGTGCAGACTTATGATGTCACAACGCCCCCTTAGGGAGATCACAGACAATGGTTTCTCACGTTGGTGACCAATGCAGAGTTATGATGTCACAATGCCTTCTTAGGCAGATCACAGCCAATGGTCTGTCACCTGGGTGACCAGTGCAGAGTTACGATGTCACAATGCCCCCTTAGGCAGATCACAGACAAGGGACTGTCACCTTGTTGACGAGTGCAGGATTATGATGTCACAATGACCCCTTAGGCAGATAACGGAAAAGGATCTGTCACCAGGGTGAGCAGTGAAAAGTTATGATGTCACAATGCCCCGTTAGGCAGTTCACAGTCAAGGTTCTGTCACCTGGGTGACCAGTGGAGAGTTATGATGTCACAATGCCCCCTTAAGCAGATCACAGACAAGGGTCTATCACCTGGGGGACAAGTGCAGTGTTATGAAGTCACAATGCAACCTTAGGCAGTTCACAGACAAGGGTCTGTAACCGGGTGTCCAGTGCAGATTTATGATGTCACAACCCCCCTTTAGGCAGATCACAGACAATGGTCTCACACCTTGGTGACCAATGCAGAGTTATGTTGTCACAATTCCCCCTTAGGCAGATCACAGACAAGGTTCTGTTACCTGCGTGACCAGTGCAGAGTTATGACGTCACAATGCCCCTTAGGCAGATCACAGACAATGGTCTGTCACCTTGGTGACCAGTGCAGAGTTATGATGTCACATTGCCCCCTTAGGCAGATCACAGACAATGGTTTCTCACCATGGTGACCAATGCAGAGTTATGATGTCACAATGCCGCATTAGACTGTTCACAGACAAGGGTCTGTCAACTGCTTCACCAGTGCAGACTGATGATGTCACAATGCCCCCTTAGGCAGATCAAAGACAAGGGTGTGTCACCTGGGTGTCCCGTGCAGAGTTATGATGTCACAATGCCCTCTTAGGCAGATAACAGACAAGGGTCTGCCACCAGGGTGACTAGTGCAGAGTTCTGATGTCACAATACCCACTTAGGCAGGTCAAAGTCAAGGGCCTGTCACCTGCGTTCCCAATGCAGACTTATGATGTCACAAGGCTCCCTTAGGCAAATCACAGAAAAGGGTCTGTCTCCTGGGTGACCAGTGCAGACTTAAGATGTCACAATGACCCCTTAGGCAGATCACATTCAAGCGCCTGTCACATGGGTGACCCGAGCAGAGTTATGATGTCACAATGCACCCTTACGCAGATCACAGGCAAGGGTCTGACACATTTGTGATGGGTGTAGAATTATGATGTCACAATGCACCCTGAGGCAGATAACAGACAAGGGTCTGTCACCAGGGTGACCAGTGCCGAGTTATGATGTCACAATGCCCCTTAGGCAGATCACAGACAATGGTCTGTCACCTGGGTGATGAGTGCAGAGTTATGATGTCACAATGCCCCTTAAGCAGATGACAGACAAGGGTCTGTCACCTGGGAGACAAGTGCAGAATTACGATGTCACAATGCCCCCTTAAGCAGTTCACAGACAAGGGTCTGTCACCTGGTTGACCAGTGCAGATTTATGATGTCACAACGCCCCCTTAGGCAGATCACAGACAATGGTTTCTCACCTTGGTGACCAATGCAGAATTATGATGTCACAATGCTTCATTAGGCAGATCACAGACAAGGGTCTGTCAACTGCATGACCAGTGCAGAGTTATGATGTCACAAGGCCACCTTAGGGAGATCACAGACAACGGCCTGTCACCTGCGTACCCCGTGCAGAGTTATGATGTGACAATGCCCCCTTAGGCAAATAAAAGACAAGGGTCGGTCACCTGGGTTACCAGTGCACTGTTATGATGTCACAATGCCCCCTTAGGCAGATCACAGACAAAGGTCTGTCATCATGGTGACCAGTGCAGGGTTAAGATGCAACAACGCCCCCATAGGCAGATCACAGACAAGGGTCTGTCACCTGGGTGACCAATGCAGAGTTATGATGTCACAATGCCACTTAGGCAGATCACAGACAAGGTTCCATCACCTAGGTGACCAGGGCAGAGTTATGATGTCACAATGCTCACTGAGGCAGTTCACAGACAATGGTCTGTCACCTGGGTGACCAGTGCAGAGTTATGATGTCACAATGCCTCCTTAGGCATATCACACACAAGGGCCTGTCACCTGGGCTCCCAGTGCAGACTTAAGATGTCACAATGCCCAATTAGGCAAATCACAGACAAGGATCAGTCTCCTGGGTGACCAGTGTAGAGATAAGATGTCACAATGACCCCTTAGGCAGATCACATTCAAGGGCCTGTCACATGGGTGACCCGAGCAGAGTTATGATGTGACAATGCACCTTTAGGCCGATCACAGACAAGGGTCTGTGACCTGGGTGCCCCGTGCCGAGTTACGATGTCACAATGCACCCTTAGGCAGATCATTGACCAGGGTCTGTCACGTGGTTGAACAGTGCAGAGTTATGACGTCAAAATGCCCCCTTCGGCATTTCACAGACAAGGCTATGTCACCTGGGTGAACAGTGCAGAGTGATGATGTCACAATGCCTCCTTAGGCTGATCACACACAATGGTCTGTCACCTTGGTGACCAGTGCAAAGTTATGATGTTGCAATGCACCCTTGGGCAGGTCACAGACAAGCATCTGTCACCTGGGTGTCCAGTGTAGAGTTATGATGTCACAATGCCCCATTAAGCAGATCACAGACAAGGGTCTGCCACCTGGGTGACCATTACAGAGTTATGATGTCACAATGCCCCCTTAGTAAGATCACAGAGAACGGTCTGTCACCTGGGTGACCAGTGCAGAATTATGATGTCACAATGCCCCCTTAGCTAGATCACAGACAAGGGTCTGTCACGTGGGTGACCAGTGCAGGTTTATGATGTCACAATGCACCCTTTGGCGGATAACGGAGAAGGATCTGTCACCAGGGTGGCCAGTGAAGAGTTATGATATCACAATGCTCCTTTAGGCAGTTCACAGTCAAGGGTCTGTCACCTGGGTGACCAGTGTAGAGTTCTGATGTCACAATGCCTCTTTAGGCAGATCACAGACAATGGTCTGTCACCTTAGAGACCACTGGAGAGTTATGATGTCAAAATGCCCCCTGAAGCAGATCAAAGACAAGGGTCTGTCACCTGGGAGACAAGTGCAGAGTTATGATGTCCCTATGCCCCTTAAGCAGTTCACAGACCAGGTCTGTCACCTGTGTGACCAGTGCAGACTTATGATGTCACAACGCCCCCTTAGGGAGATCACAGACAATGGTTTCTCACGTTGGTGACCAATGCAGAGTTATGATGTCACAATGCCTTCTTAGGCAGATCACAGCCAATGGTCTGTCACCTGGGTGACCAGTGCAGAGTTACGATGTCACAATGCCCCCTTAGGCAGATCACAGACAAGGGACTGTCACCTTGTTGACGAGTGCAGGGTTATGATGTCACAATGACCCCTTAGGCAGATAACGGAAAAGGATCTGTCACCAGGGTGAGCAGTGAAAAGTTATGATGTCACAATGCCCCGTTAGGCAGTTCACAGTCAAGGGTCTGTCACCTGGGTGACCAGTGGAGAGTTATGATGTCACAATGCCCCCTTAAGCAGATCACAGACAAGGGTCTACCACCTGGGGGACAAGTGCAGAGTTATGAAGTCACAATGCACCCTTAGGCAGTTCACAGACAAGGGTCTGTAACCGGGTGTCCAGTGCAGATTTATGATGTCACAACCCCCCTTTAGGCAGATCACAGACAATGGTCTCTCACCTTGGTGACCAATGCAGAGTTATGATGTCACAATTCCCCCTTAGGCAGATCACAGACAAGGTTCTGTTACCTGCGTGACCAGTGAAGAGTTATGACGTCACAATGCCCCTTAGGCAGATCACAGACAATGGTCTGTCACCTTGGTGACCAGTGCAGAGTTATGATGTCACATTGCCCCCTTAGGCAGATCACAGACAATGGTTTCTCACCATGGTGACCAATGCAGAGTTATGATGTCACAATGCCTCATTAGACTGTTCACAGACAAGGGTCTGTCAACTGCTTCACCAGTGAAGACTGATGATGTCACAATGCCCCCTTAGGCAGATCAAAGACAAGGGTGTGTCACCTTGGTGTCCCGTGCAGAGTTATGATGTCACAATGCCCTCTTAGGCAGATAACAGACAAGGGTCTGCCACCAGGGTGACTAGTGCAGAGTTCTGATGTCACAATGCCCACTTAGGCAGGTCAAAGTCAAGGGCCTGTCACCTGCGTTCCCAATGCAGACTTATGATGTCACAAGGCTCCCTTAGGCAAATCACAGACAAGGGTCTGTCTCCTGGGTGACCAGTGCAGAGTTAAGATGTCACAATGACCCCTTAGGCAGATCACATTCAAGCGCCTGTCACATGGGTGACCCGAGCAGAGTTATGATGTCACAATGCACCCTTACGCAGATCACAGGCAAGGGTCTGACACATTTGTGATGGGTGTAGAATTATGATGTCACAATGCACCCTGAGGCAGATAACAGACAAGGGTCTGTCACCAGGGTGACCAGTGCCGAGTTATGATGTCACAATGCCCCTTAGGCAGATCACAGACAATGGTCTGTCACCTGGGTGATGAGTGCAGAGTTATGATGTCACAATGCCCCTTAAGCAGATGACAGACAAGGGTCTGTCACCTGGGAGACAAGTGCAGAATTACGATGTCACAATGCCCCCTTAAGCAGTTCACAGACAAGGGTCTGTCACCTGGTTGACCAGTGCAGATTTATGATGTCACAACGCCCCCTTAGGCAGATCACAGACAATGGTTTCTCACCTTGGTGACCAATGCAGAATTATGATGTCACAATGCTTCATTAGGCAGATCACAGACAAGGGTCTGTCAACTGCATGACCAGTGCAGAGTTATGATGTCACAAGGCCACCTTAGGGAGATCACAGACAACGGCCTGTCACCTGCGTACCCCGTGCAGAGTTATGATGTGACAATGCCCCCTTAGGCAAATAAAAGACAAGGGTCGGTCACCTGGGTTACCAGTGCACTGTTATGATGTCACAATGCCCCCTTAGGCATATCACAGACAAAGGTCTGTCATCATGGTGACCAGTGCAGGGTTGAGATGCAACAACGCCCCCATAGGCAGATCACAGACAAGGGTCTGTCACCTGGGTGACCAATGCAGAGTTATGATGTCACAATGCCACTTAGGCAGATCACAGACAAGGTTCCATCACCTAGGTGACCAGGGCAGAGTTATGATGTCACAATGCTCACTGAGGCAGTTCACAGACAATGGTCTGTCACCTGGGTGACCAGTGCAGAGTTATGATGTCACAATGCCTCCTTAGGCATATCACAGAGAAGGGCCTGTCACCTGGGCTCCCAGTGCAGACTTAAGATGTCACAATGCCCAATTAGGCAAATCACAGACAAGGATCTGTCTCCTGGGTGACCAGTGTAGAGATAAGATGTCACAATGACCCCTTAGGCAGATCACATTCAAGGGCCTGTCACATGGGTGACCCGAGCAGAGTTATGATGTGACAATGCACCTTTAGGCCGATCACAGACAAGGGTCTGTGACCTGGGTGCCCCGTGCCGAGTTACGATGTCACAATGCACCCTTAGGCAGATCAAGGACCAGGGTCTGTCACGTGGTTGAACAGTGCAGAGTTATGACATCAAAATGCCCCCTTCGGCATTTCACAGACAAGGCTATGTCACCTGGGTGACCAGTGCAGAGTGATGATGTCACAATGCCTCCTTAGGCTGATCACACACAATGGTCTGTCACCTTGGTGACCAGTGCAAAGTTATGATGTTGCAATGCACCCTTGGGCAGGTCACAGACAAGCATCTGTCACCTGGGTGTCCAGTGTAGAGTTATGATGTCACAATGCCCCATTAAGCAGATCACAGACAAGGGTCTGCCACCTGGGTGACCATTACAGAGTTATGATGTCACAATGCCCCCTTAGTAAGATCACAGAGAACGGTCTGTCACCTGGGTGACCAGTGCAGAATTATGATGTCACAATGCCCCCTTAGCTAGATCACAGACAAGGGTCTGTCACGTGGGTGACCAGTGCAGGTTTATGATGTCACAATGCACCCTTTGGCGGATAACGGAGAAGGATCTGTCACCAGGGTGGCCAGTGAAGAGTTATGATATCACAATGCTCCTTTAGGCAGTTCACAGTCAAGGGTCTGTCACCTGGGTGACCAGTGTAGAGTTCTGATGTCACAATGCCTCTTTAGGCAGATCACAGACAATGGTCTGTCACCTTAGAGACCACTGGAGAGTTATGATGTCAAAATGCCCCCTGAAGCAGATCAAAGACAAGGGTCTGTCACCTGGGAGACAAGTGCAGAGTTATGATGTCCCTATGCCCCTTAAGCAGTTCACAGACCAGGTCTGTCACCTGTGTGACCAGTGCAGACTTATGATGTCACAACGCCCCCTTAGGGGGATCACAGACAATGGTTTCTCACGTTGGTGACCAATGCAGAGTTATGATGTCACAATGCCTTCTTAGGCAGATCACAGCCAATGGTCTGTCACCTGGGTGACCAGTGCAGAGTTACGATGTCACAATGCCCCCTTAGGCAGATCACAGACAAGGGACTGTCACCTTGTTGACGAGTGCAGGGTTATGATGTCACAATGACCCCTTAGGCAGATAACGGAAAAGGATCTGTCACCAGGGTGAGCAGTGAAAAGTTATGATGTCACAATGCCCCGTTAGGCAGTTCACAGTCAAGGGTCTGTCACCTGGGTGACCAGTGGAGAGTTATGATGTCACAATGCCCCCTTAAGCAGATCACAGACAAGGGTCTATCACCTGGGGGACAAGTGCAGAGTTATGAAGTCACAATGCACCCTTAGGCAGTTCACAGACAAGGGTCTGTAACCGGGTGTCCAGTGCAGATTTATGATGTCACAACCCCCCTTTAGGCAGATCACAGACAATGGTCTCTCACCTTGGTGACCAATGCAGAGTTATGTTGTCACAATTCCCCCTTAGGCAGATCACAGACAAGGTTCTGTTACCTGCGTGACCAGTGCAGAGTTATGACGTCACAATGCCCCTTAGGCAGATCACAGACAATGGTCTGTCACCTTGGTGACCAGTGCAGAGTTATGATGTCACATTGCCCCCTTAGGCAGATCACAGACAATGGTTTCTCACCATGGTGACCAATGCAGAGTTATGATGTCACAATGCCGCATTAGACTGTTCACAGACAAGGGTCTGTCAACTGCTTGACCAGTGCAGACTGATGATGTCACAATGCCCCCTTAGGCAGATCAAAGACAAGGGTGTGTCACCTGGGTGTCCCGTGCAGAGTTATGATGTCACAATGCCCTCTTAGGCAGATAACAGACAAGGGTCTGCCACCAGGGTGACTACTGCAGAGTTCTGATGTCACAATGCCCACTTAGGCAGGTCAAAGTCAAGGGCCTGTCACCTGGGTTCCCAATGCAGACTTAAGATGTCACAAGGCTTCCTTAGGCAAATCACAGACAAGGGTCTGTCTCCTGGGTGACCAGTGCAGAGTTAAGATGTCACAATGACCCCTTAGGCAGATCACATTCAAGCGCCTGTCACATGGGTGACCCGAGCAGAGTTATGATGTCACAATGCACCCTTACGCAGATCACAGGCAAGGGTCTGACACATGTGTGATGGGTGTAGAATTATGATGTCACAATGCACCCTAAGGCAGATAACAGACAAGGGTCTGTCACCAGGGTGACCAGTGCCGAGTTATGATGTCACAATGCCCCTTAGGCAGATCACAGACAATGGTCTGTCACCTGGGTGATGAGTGCAGAGTTATGATGTCACAATGCCCCTTAAGCAGATGACAGACAAGGGTCTGTCACATGGGAGACAAGTGCAGAATTACGATGTCACAATGCCCCCTTAAGCAGTTCACAGACAAGGGTCTGTCACCTGGTTGACCAGTGCAGGTTTATGATGTCACAACGCCCCCTTAGGCAGATCACAGACAATGGTTTCTCACCTTGGTGACCAATGAAGAATTATGATGTCACAATGCTTCATTAGGCAAATCACATACAAGGGTCTGTCAACTGCATGACCAGTGCAGAGTTATGATGTCACAATGCCACCTTAGGGAGATCACAGACAACGGCCTGTCACCTGCGTACCCCGTGCAGAGTTATGATGTGACAATGCCCCCTTAGGCACATAAAAGACAAGGGTCGGTCACCTGGGTTACCAGTGCACTGTTATGATGTCACAATGCCCCCTTAGGGAGATCACAGACAAGGGTCTGTCATCATGGTGACCAGTGCAGAGTTAAGATGCAACAACGCCCCCATAGGCAGATCACAGACAAGGGTCTGTCACCTGGGTGACCAATGCAGAGTTATGATGTCACAATGCCACTTAGACAGATCACAGACAAGGTTCCATCACCTAGGTGACCAGGGCAGAGTTATGATGTCACAATGCTCACTTAGGCAGTTCACAGACAATGGACTGTCACCTGGGTGACCAATGCAGAGTTATGATGTCACAATGCCTCCTTAGGCATATCACACACAAGGGCCTGTCACCTGGGTTCCCAGTGCAGACTTATTATGTCACAATGCCCAATTAGGCAAATCACAGACAAGGATCTGTCTACTGGGTGACCAGTGTAGAGATAAGATGTCACAATGACCCCTTAGGCTGATCACATTCAAGGGCCTGTCACATGGGTGACCCGAGAAGAGTTATGATGTGACAATGCACCTTTAGGCCGATCACAGACAAGGGTCTGTGACCTGGGTACCCCGTGCCGAGTTACCATGTCACAATGCACCCTTAGGCAGATCAAGGACCAGGGTCTGTCACGTGGTTGAACAGTGCAGAGTTATGACGTCAAAATGCGCCCTTCGGCATTTCACAGACAAGGCTATGTCACCTGGGTGACCAGTGCAGAGTGATGATGTCACAATGCCTCCTTAGGCTGATCACACACAATGGTCTGTCACCTTGGTGACCAGTGCAAAGTTATGATGTTGCAATGCACCCTTGGGCAGGTCACAGACAAGCATCTGTCACCTGGGTGTCCAGTGTAGAGTTATGATGTCACAATGCCCCATTAAGCAGATCACAGACAAGGGTCTGCCACCTGGGTGACCATTACAGAGTTATGATGTCACAATGCCCCCTTAGTAAGATCACAGAGAACGGTCTGTCACCTGGGTGACCAGTGCAGAATTATGATGTCACAATGCCCCCTTAGCTAGATCACAGACAAGGGTCTGTCACGTGGGTGACCAGTGCAGGTTTATGATGTCACAATGCACCCTTTGGCAGATAACGGAGAAGGATCTGTCACCAGGGTGACCAGTGAAGAGTTATGATATCACAATGCTCCTTTTAGGCAGTTCACAGTCAAGGGTCTGTCACCTGGGTGACGAGTGTAGAGTTCTGATGTCACAATGCCTCTTTAGGCAGATCACAGACAATGGTCTGTCACCTTAGAGACCACTGGAGAGTTATGATGTCAAAATGCCCCCTTAAGCAGATCAAAGACAAGGGTCTGTCACCTGGGAGACAAGTGCAGAGTTATGATGTCCCTATGCCCCTTAAGCAGTTCACAGACAAGGTCTGTCACCTGTGTGACCAGTGCAGACTTATGATGTCACAACGCCCCCTTAGGGAGATCACAGACAATGGTTTCTCACGTTGGTGACCAATGCAGAGTTATGATGTCACAATGCCTTCTTAGGCAGATCACAGCCAATGGTCTGTCACCTGGGAGACCAGTGCAGAGTTACGATGTCACAATGCCCCCTTAGGCAGATCACGGACAAGGGACTGTCACCTTGTTGACGAGTGCAGGGTTATGATGTCACAATGACTCCTTAGGCAGATAACGGAAAAGGATCTGTCACCAGGGTGAGCAGTGAAAAGTTATGATGTCACAATGCCCCGTTAGGCAGTTCACAGTCAAGGGTCTGTCACCTGGGTGACCAGTGGAGAGTTATGATGTCACAATGCCCCCTTAAGCAGATCACAGACAAGGGTCTATCACCTGGGGGACAAGTGCAGAGATATGAAGTCACAATGCACCCTTAGGCAGTTCACAGACAAGGGTCTGTAACCGGGTGTCCAGTGCAGATTTATGATGTCACAACCCCCCTTTAGGCAGATCACAGACAATGGTCTCTCACCTTGGTGACCAATGCAGAGTTATGATGTCACAATTCCCCCTTAGGCAGATCACAGACAAGGTTCTGTTACCTGCGTGACCAGTGCAGAGTTATGACGTCACAATGCCCCTTAGGCAGATCACAGACAATGGTCTGTCACCTAGGTGACCAGTGCAGAGTTATGATGTCACATTGCCCCCTTAGGCAGATCACAGACAATGGTTTCTCACCATGGTGACCAATGCAGAGTTATGATGTCACAATGCCGCATTAGACTGATCACAGACAAGGGTCTGTCAACTGCTTCACCAGTGCAGACTGATGATGTCACAATGCCCCCTTAGGCAGATCAAAGACAAGGGTGTGTCACCTGGGTGTCCCGTGCAGAGTTATGATGTCACAATGCCCTCTTAGGCAGATAACAGACAAGGGTCTGCCACCAGGGTGACTACTGCAGAGTTCTGATGTCACAATGCCCACTTAGGCAGGTCAAAGTCAAGGGCCTGTCACCTGGGTTCCCAATGCAGACTTAAGATGTCACAAGGCTTCCTTAGGCAAATCACAGACAAGGGTCTGTCTCCTGGGTGACCAGTGCAGAGTTAAGATGTCACAATGACCCCTTAGGCAGATCACATTCAAGCGCCTGTCACATGGGTGACCCGAGCAGAGTTATGATGTCACAATGCACCCTTACGCAGATCACAGGCAAGGGTCTGACACATTTGTGATGGGTGTAGAATTATGATGTCACAATGCACCCTAAGGCAGATAACAGACAAGGGTCTGTCACCAGGGTGACCAGTGCCGAGTTATGATGTCACAATGCCCCTTAGGCAGATCACAGACAATGGTCTGTCACCTGGGTGATGAGTGCAGAGTTATGATGTCACAATGCCCCTTAAGCAGATGACAGACAAGGGTCTGTCACATGGGAGACAAGTGCAGAATTACGATGTCACAATGCCCCCTTAAGCAGTTCACAGACAAGGGTCTGTCACCTGGTTGACCAGTGCAGGTTTATGATGTCACAACGCCCCCTTAGGCAGATCACAGACAATGGTTTCTCACCTTGGTGACCAATGAAGAATTATGATGTCACAATGCTTCATTAGGCAGATCACATACAAGGGTCTGTCAACTGCATGACCAGTGCAGAGTTATGATGTCACAAGGCCACCTTAGGGAGATCACAGACAAGGGCCTGTCACCTGCGTACCCCGTGCAGAGTTATGATGTGACAATGCCCCCTTAGGCACATAAAAGACAAGGGTCGGTCACCTGGGTTACCAGTGCACTGTTATGATGTCACAATGCCCCCATAGGCAGATCACAGACAAGGGTCTGTCACCTGGGTGACCAATGCAGAGTTATGATGTCACAATGCCACTTAGACAGATCACAGACAAGGTTCCATCACCTAGGTGATCAGGGCAGAGTTATGATGTCACAATGCTCACTTAGGCAGTTCACAGACAATGGACTGTCACCTGGGTGACCAATGCAGAGTTATGATGTCACAATGCCTCCTTAGGCATATCACACACAAGGGCCTGTCACCTGGCTTCCCAGTGAAGACTTATTATGTCACAATGCCCAATTAGGCAAATCACAGACAAGGATCTGTCTCCTGGGTGACCAGTGTAGAGATAAGATGTCACAATGACCCCTTAGGCTGATCACATTCAAGGGCCTGTCACATGGGTGACCCGAGAAGAGTTATGATGTGACAATGCACCTTTAGGCCGATCACAGACAAGGGTCTGTGACCTGGGTGCCCCGTGCCGAGGTACCATGTCACAATGCACCCTTAGGCAGATCAAGGACCAGGGTCTGTCACGTGGTTGAACAGTGCAGAGTTATGACGTCAAAATGCCCCCTTCGGCATTTCACAGACAAGGCTATGTCACCTGGGTGACCAGTGCAGAGTGATGATGTCAAAATGCCTCCTTAGGCTGATCACACACAATGGTCTGTCACCTTGGTGACCAGTGCAAAGTTATGATGTTGCAATGCACCCTTGGGCAGGTCACAGACAAGCATCTGTCACCTGGGTGTCCAGTGTAGAGTTATGATGTCACAATGCCCCATTAAGCAGATCACAGACAAGGGTCTGCCACCTGGGTGACCATTACAGAGTTATGATGTCACAATGCCCCCTTAGTAAGATCACAGAGAACGGTCTGTCACCTGGGTGACCAGTGCAGCATTATGATGTCACAATGCCCCCTTAGCTAGATCACAGACAAGGGTCTGTCACGTGGGTGCCCAGTGCAGGTTTATGATGTCACAATGCACCCTTTGGCAGATAACGGAGAAGGATCTGTCACCAGGGTGGCCAGTGAAGAGTTATGATATCACAATGCTCCTTTAGGCAGTTCACAGTCAAGGGTCTGTCACCTGGGTGACCAGTGTAGAGTTCTGATGTCACAATGCCTCTTTAGGCAGATCACAGACAATGGTCTGTCACCTTAGAGACCACTGGAGAGTTATGATGTCAAAATGCCCCCTGAAGCAGATCAAAGACAAGGGTCTGTCACCTGGGAGACAAGTGCAGAGTTATGATGTCCCTATGCCCCTTAAGCAGTTCACAGACAAGGTCTGTCACCTGAGTGACCAGTGCAGACTTATGATGTCACAACGCCCCCTTAGGGAGATCACAGACAATGGTTTCTCACGTTGGTGACCAATGCAGAGTTATGATGTCACAATGCCTTCTTAGGTAGATCACAGCCAATGGTCTGTCACCTGGGTGACCAGTGCAGAGTTACGATGTCACAATGCTCACTTAGGCAGTTCACAGACAATGGACTGTCACCTGGGTGACCAGTGCAGAGTTACGATGTCACAATGCCCCCTTAGGCAGATCACAGACAAGGGACTGTCACCTTGTTGACTAGTGCAGGGTTATGATGTCACAATGACCCCTTAGGGAGATAACGGAAAAGGATCTGTCACCAGGGTGAGCAGTGAAAAGTTATGATGTCACAATGCCCCGTTAGGCAGATAACAGACAAGGGTCTGTCACCAGGGTGACCAGTGCCGAGTTATGATGTCACAATGCCCCTTAGGCAGATCACAGACAATGGTCTGTCACCTGGGTGATGAGTGCAGAGTTATGATGTCACAATGCCCCTTAAGCAGATGACAGACAAGGGTCTGTCACATGGGAGACAAGTGCAGAATTACGATGTCACAATGCCCCCTTAAGCAGTTCACAGACAAGGGTCTGTCACCTGGTTGACCAGTGCAGGTTTATGATGTCACAACGCCCCCTTAGGCAGATCACAGACAATGGTTTCTCACCTTGGTGACCAATGAAGAATTATGATGTCACAATGCTTCATTAGGCAGATCACATACAAGGGTCTGTCAACTGCATGACCAGTGCAGAGTTATGATGTCACAAGGCCACCTTAGGGAGATCACAGACAAGGGCCTGTCACCTGCGTACCCCGTGCAGAGTTATGATGTGACAATGCCCCCTTAGGCACATAAAAGACAAGGGTCGGTCACCTGGGTTACCAGTGCACTGTTATGATGTCACAATGCCCCCATAGGCAGATCACAGACAAGGGTCTGTCACCTGGGTGACCAATGCAGAGTTATGATGTCACAATGCCACTTAGACAGATCACAGACAAGGTTCCATCACCTAGGTGACCAGGGCAGAGTTATGATGTCACAATGCTCACTTAGGCAGTTCACAGACAATGGACTGTCACCTGGGTGACCAATGCAGAGTTATGATGTCACAATGCCTCCTTAGGCATATCACACACAAGGGCCTGTCACCTGGCTTCCCAGTGAAGACTTATTATGTCACAATGCCCAATTAGGCAAATCACAGACAAGGATCTGTCTCCTGGGTGACCAGTGTAGAGATAAGATGTCACAATGACCCCTTAGGCTGATCACATTCAAGGGCCTGTCACATGGGTGACCCGAGAAGAGTTATGATGTGACAATGCACCTTTAGGCCGATCACAGACAAGGGTCTGTGACCTGGGTGCCCCGTGCCGAGGTACCATGTCACAATGCACCCTTAGGCAGATCAAGGACCAGGGTCTGTCACGTGGTTGAACAGTGCAGAGTTATGACGTCAAAATGCCCCCTTCGGCATTTCACAGACAAGGCTATGTCACCTGGGTGACCAGTGCAGAGTGATGATGTCAAAATGCCTCCTTAGGCTGATCACACACAATGGTCTGTCACCTTGGTGACCAGTGCAAAGTTATGATGTTGCAATGCACCCTTGGGCAGGTCACAGACAAGCATCTGTCACCTGGGTGTCCAGTGTAGAGTTATGATGTCACAATGCCCCATTAAGCAGATCACAGACAAGGGTCTGCCACCTGGGTGACCATTACAGAGTTATGATGTCACAATGCCCCCTTAGTAAGATCACAGAGAACGGTCTGTCACCTGGGTGACCAGTGCAGCATTATGATGTCACAATGCCCCCTTAGCTAGATCACAGACAAGGGTCTGTCACGTGGGTGCCCAGTGCAGGTTTATGATGTCACAATGCACCCTTTGGCAGATAACGGAGAAGGATCTGTCACCAGGGTGGCCAGTGAAGAGTTATGATATCACAATGCTCCTTTAGGCAGTTCACAGTCAAGGGTCTGTCACCTGGGTGACCAGTGTAGAGTTCTGATGTCACAATACCTCTTTAGGCAGATCACAGACAATGGTCTGTCACCTTAGAGACCACTGGAGAGTTATGATGTCAAAATGCCCCCTGAAGCAGATCAAAGACAAGGGTCTGTCACCTGGGAGACAAGTGCAGAGTTATGATGTCCCTATGCCCCTTAAGCAGTTCACAGACAAGGTCTGTCACCTGAGTGACCAGTGCAGACTTATGATGTCACAACGCCCCCTTAGGGAGATCACAGACAATGGTTTCTCACGTTGGTGACCAATGCAGAGTTATGATGTCACAATGCCTTCTTAGGTAGATCACAGCCAATGGTCTGTCACCTGGGTGACCAGTGCAGAGTTACGATGTCACAATGCTCACTTAGGCAGTTCACAGACAATGGACTGTCACCTGGGTGACCAGTGCAGAGTTACGATGTCACAATGCCCCCTTAGGCAGATCACAGACAAGGGACTGTCACCTTGTTGACTAGTGCAGGGTTATGATGTCACAATGACCCCTTAGGGAGATAACGGAAAAGGATCTGTCACCAGGGTGAGCAGTGAAAAGTTATGATGTCACAATGCCCCGTTAGGCAGTTCACAGACAAGGGTCTGTCACCTGGGTGACCAGTGGAGAGTTATGATGTCACAATGCCCCCTTAAGCAGATCACAGACAAGGGTCTATCACCTGGGGGACAAGTGCAGAGTTATGAAGTCACAATGCACCCTTAGGCAGTTCACAGACAAGGGTCTGTAACCGGATGTCCAGTGCAGATTTATGATGTCACAACCCCCCTTTAGGCAGATCACAGACAATGGTCTCTCACCTTGGTGACCAATGCAGAGTTATGATGTCACAATTCCCCCTTAGGCAGATCACAGACAAGGTTCTGTTACCTGCGTGACCAGTGCAGAGTTATGACGTCACAATGCCCCTTAGGCAGATCACAGACAATGGTCTGTCACCTTGGTGACCAGTGCAGAGTTATGATGTCACATTGCCCCCTTAGGCAGATCACAGACAATGGTTTCTCACCATGGTGACCATTGCAGAGTTATGATGTCACAATGCCGCATTAGACTGTTCACAGACAAGGGTCTGTCAACTGCTTGACCAGTGCAGACTGATGATGTCACAATGCCCCCTTAGGCAGATCAAAGACAAGGGTGTGTCACCTGGGTGTCCCGTGCAGAGTTATGATGTCACAATGCCCTCTTAGGCAGATAACAGACAAGGGTCTGCCACCAGGGTGACTACTGCAGAGTTCTGATGTCACAATGCCCACTTAGGCAGGTCAAAGTCAAGGGCCTGTCACCTGCGTTCCCAATGCAGACTTAAGATGTCACAAGGCTTCCTTAGGCAAATCACAGACAAGGGTCTGTCTCCTGGGTGACCAGTGCAGAGTTAAGATGTCACAATGACCCCTTAGGCAGATCACATTCAAGCGCCTGTCACATGGGTGACCCGAGCAGAGTTATGATGTCACAATGCACCCTTACGCAGATCACAGGCAAGGGTCTGACACATTTGTGATGGGTGTAGAATTATGATGTCACAATGCACCCTAAGGCAGATAACAGACAAGGGTCTGTCACCAGGGTGACCAGTGCCGAGTTATGATGTCACAATGCCCCCTAGGCAGATCACAGACAATGGTCTGTCACCTGGGTGATGAGTGCAGAGTTATGATGTCACAATGCCCCTTAAGCAGATGACAGACAAGGGTCTGTCACATGGGAGACAAGTGCAGAATTACGATGTCACAATGCCCCCTTAAGCAGTTCACAGACAAGGGTCTGTCACCTGGTTGACCAGTGCAGGTTTATGATGTCACAACGCCCCCTTAGGCAGATCACAGACAATGGTTTCTCACCTTGGTGACCAATGAAGAATTATGATGTCACAATGCTTCATTAGGCAGATCACATACAAGGGTCTGTCAACTGCATGACCAGTGCAGAGTTATGATGTCACAAGGCCACCTTAGGGAGATCACAGACAAGGGCCTGTCACCTGCATACCCCGTGCAGAGTTATGATGTGACAATGCCCCCTTAGGCAAATAAAAGACAAGGGTCGGTCACCTGGGTTACCAGTGCACTGTTATGATGTCACAATGCCCCCTTAGGGAGATCACAGACAAGGGTCTGTCATCATGGTGACCAGTGCAGAGTTAAGATGCAACAACGCCCCCATAGGCAGATCACAGACAAGGGTCTGTCACCTGGGTGACCAATGCAGATTTATGATGTCACAATGCCACTTAGACAGATCACAGACAAGGTTCCATCACCTAGGTGACCAGGGCAGAGTTATGATGTCACAATGCTCACTTAGGCAGTTCACAGACAATGGACTGTCACCTGGGTGACCAATGCAGAGTTATGATGTCACAATGCCTCCTTAGGCATATCACACACAAGGGCCTGTCACCTGGGTTCCCAGTGCAGTCTTATGATGTCACAATGCCCAATTAGGCAAATCACAGACAAGGATCTGTCTCCTGAGTGACCAGTGTAGAGATAAGGTGTCACAATGACCCCTTAGGCAGATCACATTCAAGGGCCTGTCACATGGGTGACCCGAGCAGAGTTATGATGTGACAATGCACCTTTAGGCCGATCACAGACAAGGGTCTGTGACCTGGGTGCCCCGTGCCGAGTTACGATGTCACAATGCACCCTTAGGCAGATCAAGGACCAGGGTCTGTCACGTGGTTGAACAGTGCAGAGTTATGACGTCAAAATGCCCCCTTCGGCATTTCACAGACAAGGCTATGTCACCTGGGTGAACAGTGCAGAGTGATGATGTCACAATGCCTCCTTAGGCTGATCACACACAATGGTCTGTCACCTTGGTGACCAGTGCAAAGTTATGATGTTGCAATGCACCCTTGGGCAGGTCACAGACAAGCATCTGTCACCTGGGTGTCCAGTGTAGAGTTATGATGTCACAATGCCCCATTAAGCAGATCACAGACAAGGGTCTGCCACCTGGGTGACCATTACAGAGTTATGATGTCACAATGCCCCCTTAGTAAGATCACAGAGAACGGTCTGTCACCTGGGTGACCAGTGCAGCATTATGATGTCACTATGCCCCCTTAGCTAGATCACAGACAAGGGTCTGTCACGTGGGTGACCAGTGCAGGTTTATGATGTCACAATGCACCCTTTGGAAGATAACGGAGAAGGATCTGTCACCAGGGTGGCCAGTGAAGAGTTATGATATCACAATGCTCCTTTAGGCAGTTCACAGTCAAGGGTCTGTCACCTGGGTGACCAGTGTAGAGTTCTGATGTCACAATGCCTCTTTAGGCAGATCACAGACAATGGTCTGTCACCTTAGAGACCACTGGAGAGTTATGATGTCAAAATGCCCCCTGAAGCAGATCAAAGACAAGGGTCTGTCACCTGGGAGACAAGTGCAGAGTTATGATGTCCCTATGCCCCTTAAGCAGTTCACAGACAAGGTCTGTCACCTGTGTGACCAGTGCAGACTTATGATGTCACAACGCCCCCTTAGGGAGATCACAGACAATGGTTTCTCACGTTGGTGTCCAATGCAGAGTTATGATGTCACAATGCCTTCTTAGGCAGATCACAGCCAATGGTCTGTCAACTGGGTGACCAGTGCAGAGTTCCGATGTCACAATGCCCCCTTAGGCAGATCACAGACAAGGGACTGTCACCTTGTTGACTAGTGCAGGGTTATGATGTCACAATGACCCCTTAGGGAGATAACGGAAAAGGATCTGTCACCAGGGTGAGCAGTGAAAAGTTATGATGTCACAATGCCCCGTTAGGCAGTTCACAGACAAGGGTCTGTCACCTGGGTGACCAGTGGAGAGTTATGATGTCACAATGCCCCCTTAAGCAGATCACAGACAAGGGTCTATCACCTGGGGGACAAGTGCAGAGTTATGAAGTCACAATGCACCCTTAGGCAGTTCACAGACAAGGGTCTGTAACCGGATGTCCAGTGCAGATTTATGATGTCACAACCCCCCTTTAGGCAGATCACAGACAATGGTCTCTCACCTTGGTGACCAATGCAGAGTTATGATGTCACAATTCCCCCTTAGGCAGATCACAGACAAGGTTCTGTTACCTGCGTGACCAGTGCAGAGTTATGACGTCACAATGCCCCTTAGGCAGATCACAGACAATGGTCTGTCACCTTGGTGACCAGTGCAGAGTTATGATGTCACATTGCCCCCTTAGGCAGATCACAGACAATGGTTTCTCACCATGGTGACCATTGCAGAGTTATGATGTCACAATGCCGCATTAGACTGTTCACAGACAAGGGTCTGTCAACTGCTTGACCAGTGCAGACTGATGATGTCACAATGCCCCCTTAGGCAGATCAAAGACAAGGGTGTGTCACCTGGGTGTCCCGTGCAGAGTTATGATGTCACAATGCCCTCTTAGGCAGATAACAGACAAGGGTCTGCCACCAGGGTGACTACTGCAGAGTTCTGATGTCACAATGCCCACTTAGGCAGGTCAAAGTCAAGGGCCTGTCACCTGCGTTCCCAATGCAGACTTAAGATGTCACAAGGCTTCCTTAGGCAAATCACAGACAAGGGTCTGTCTCCTGGGTGACCAGTGCAGAGTTAAGATGTCACAATGACCCCTTAGGCAGATCACATTCAAGCGCCTGTCACATGGGTGACCCGAGCAGAGTTATGATGTCACAATGCACCCTTACGCAGATCACAGGCAAGGGTCTGACACATTTGTGATGGGTGTAGAATTATGATGTCACAATGCACCCTAAGGCAGATAACAGACAAGGGTCTGTCACCAGGGTGACCAGTGCCGAGTTATGATGTCACAATGCCCCCTAGGCAGATCACAGACAATGGTCTGTCACCTGGGTGATGAGTGCAGAGTTATGATGTCACAATGCCCCTTAAGCAGATGACAGACAAGGGTCTGTCACATGGGAGACAAGTGCAGAATTACGATGTCACAATGCCCCCTTAAGCAGTTCACAGACAAGGGTCTGTCACCTGGTTGACCAGTGCAGGTTTATGATGTCACAACGCCCCCTTAGGCAGATCACAGACAATGGTTTCTCACCTTGGTGACCAATGAAGAATTATGATGTCACAATGCTTCATTAGGCAGATCACATACAAGGGTCTGTCAACTGCATGACCAGTGCAGAGTTATGATGTCACAAGGCCACCTTAGGGAGATCACAGACAAGGGCCTGTCACCTGCATACCCCGTGCAGAGTTATGATGTGACAATGCCCCCTTAGGCAAATAAAAGACAAGGGTCGGTCACCTGGGTTACCAGTGCACTGTTATGATGTCACAATGCCCCCTTAGGGAGATCACAGACAAGGGTCTGTCATCATGGTGACCAGTGCAGAGTTAAGATGCAACAACGCCCCCATAGGCAGATCACAGACAAGGGTCTGTCACCTGGGTGACCAATGCAGATTTATGATGTCACAATGCCACTTAGACAGATCACAGACAAGGTTCCATCACCTAGGTGACCAGGGCAGAGTTATGATGTCACAATGCTCACTTAGGCAGTTCACAGACAATGGACTGTCACCTGGGTGACCAATGCAGAGTTATGATGTCACAATGCCTCCTTAGGCATATCACACACAAGGGCCTGTCACCTGGGTTCCCAGTGCAGTCTTATGATGTCACAATGCCCAATTAGGCAAATCACAGACAAGGATCTGTCTCCTGAGTGACCAGTGTAGAGATAAGGTGTCACAATGACCCCTTAGGCAGATCACATTCAAGGGCCTGTCACATGGGTGACCCGAGCAGAGTTATGATGTGACAATGCACCTTTAGGCCGATCACAGACAAGGGTCTGTGACCTGGGTGCCCCGTGCCGAGTTACGATGTCACAATGCACCCTTAGGCAGATCAAGGACCAGGGTCTGTCACGTGGTTGAACAGTGCAGAGTTATGACGTCAAAATGCCCCCTTCGGCATTTCACAGACAAGGCTATGTCACCTGGGTGACCAGTGCAGAGTGATGATGTCACAATGCCTCCTTAGGCTGATCACACACAATGGTCTGTCACCTTGGTGACCAGTGCAAAGTTATGATG
Organism: Gorilla gorilla gorilla; assembly: GCF_029281585.2. Lineage (NCBI taxonomy): Eukaryota > Metazoa > Chordata > Mammalia > Primates > Hominidae > Gorilla > Gorilla gorilla. The sequence goes on along the minus strand of NC_073241.2, from coordinate 30,147,015 downwards.
TTGCAATGCACCCTTGGGCAGGTCACAGACAAGCATCTGTCACCTGGGTGTCCAGTGTAGAGTTATGATGTCACAATGCCCCATTAAGCAGATCACAGACAAGGGTCTGCCACCTGGGTGACCATTACAGAGTTATGATGTCACAATGCCCCCTTAGTAAGATCACAGAGAACGGTCTGTCACCTGGGTGACCAGTGCAGCATTATGATGTCACTATGCCCCCTTAGCTAGATCACAGACAAGGGTCTGTCACGTGGGTGACCAGTGCAGGTTTATGATGTCACAATGCACCCTTTGGAAGATAACGGAGAAGGATCTGTCACCAGGGTGGCCAGTGAAGAGTTATGATATCACAATGCTCCTTTAGGCAGTTCACAGTCAAGGGTCTGTCACCTGGGTGACCAGTGTAGAGTTCTGATGTCACAATGCCTCTTTAGGCAGATCACAGACAATGGTCTGTCACCTTAGAGACCACTGGAGAGTTATGATGTCAAAATGCCCCCTGAAGCAGATCAAAGACAAGGGTCTGTCACCTGGGAGACAAGTGCAGAGTTATGATGTCCCTATGCCCCTTAAGCAGTTCACAGACAAGGTCTGTCACCTGTGTGACCAGTGCAGACTTATGATGTCACAACGCCCCCTTAGGGAGATCACAGACAATGGTTTCTCACGTTGGTGTCCAATGCAGAGTTATGATGTCACAATGCCTTCTTAGGCAGATCACAGCCAATGGTCTGTCAACTGGGTGACCAGTGCAGAGTTCCGATGTCACAATGCCCCCTTAGGCAGATCACAGACAAGGGACTGTCACCTTGTTGACTAGTGCAGGGTTATGATGTCACAATGACCCCTTAGGCAGATAACGGAAAAGGATCTGTCACCAGGGTGAGCAGTGAAAGGTTATGATGTCACAATGCCCCGTTAGGCAGTTCACAGACAAGAGTCTGTCACCTGGGTGACCAGTGGAGAGTTATGATGTCACAATGCCCCCTTAAGCAGATCACAGACAAGGGTCTATCACCTGGGGGACAAGTGCAGAGTTATGAAGTCACAATGCACCCTTAGGCAGTTCACAGACAAGGGTCTGTAACCGGGTGTCCAGTGCAGATTTATGATGTCACAACCCCCCTTTAGGCAGATCACAGACAATGGTCTCTCACCTTGGTGACCAATGCAGAGTTATGATGTCACAATTCCCCCTTAGGCAGATCACAGACAAGGTTCTGTTACCTGCGTGACCAGTGCAGAGTTATGACGTCACAATGCCCCTTAGGCAGATCACAGACAATGGTCTGTCACCTTGGTGACCAGTGCAGAGTTATGATGTCACATTGCCCCCTTAGGCAGATCACAGACAATGGTTTCTCACCATGGTGACCAATGCAGAGTTATGATGTCACAATGCCGCATTAGACTGTTCACAGACAAGGGTCTGTCAACTGCTTGACCAGTGCAGACTGATGATGTCACAATGCCCCCTTAGGCAGATCAAAGACAAGGGTGTGTCACCTGGGTGTCCCGTGCAGAGTTATGATGTCACAATGCCCTCTTAGGCAGATAACAGACAAGGGTCTGCCACCAGGGTGACTACTGCAGAGTTCTGATGTCACAATGCCCACTTAGGCAGGTCAAAGTCAAGGGCCTGTCACCTGGGTTCCCAATGCAGACTTAAGATGTCACAAGGCTTCCTTAGGCAAATCACAGACAAGGGTCTGTCTCCTGGGTGACCAGTGCAGAGTTAAGATGTCACAATGACCCCTTAGGCAGATCACATTCAAGCGCCTGTCACATGGGTGACCCGAGCAGAGTTATGATGTCACAATGCACCCTTACGCAGATCACAGGCAAGGGTCTGACACATTTGTGATGGGTGTAGAATTATGATGTCACAATGCACCCTAAGGCAGATAACAGACAAGGGTCTGTCACCAGGGTGACCAGTGCCGAGTTATGATGTCACAATGCCCCCTAGGCAGATCACAGACAATGGTCTGTCACCTGGGTGATGAGTGCAGAGTTATGATGTCACAATGCCCCTTAAGCAGATGACAGACAAGGGTCTGTCACATGGGAGACAAGTGCAGAATTACGATGTCACAATGCCCCCTTAAGCAGTTCACAGACAAGGGTCTGTCACCTGGTTGACCAGTGCAGGTTTATGATGTCACAACGCCCCCTTAGGCAGATCACAGACAATGGTTTCTCACCTTGGTGACCAATGAAGAATTATGATGTCACAATGCTTCATTAGGCAGATCACATACAAGGGTCTGTCAACTGCATGACCAGTGCAGAGTTATGATGTCACAAGGCCACCTTAGGGAGATCACAGACAAGGGCCTGTCACCTGCATACCCCGTGCAGAGTTATGATGTGACAATGCCCCCTTAGGCAAATAAAAGACAAGGGTCGGTCACCTGGGTTACCAGTGCACTGGTATGATGTCACAATGCCCCCTTAGGGAGATCACAGACAAGGGTCTGTCATCATGGTGACCAGTGCAGAGTTAAGATGCAACAACGCCCCCATAGGCAGATCACAGGCAGGGGTCTGTCACCTGGGTGACCAATGCAGAGTTATGATGTCACAATGCCACTTAGACAGATCACAGACAAGGTTCCATCACCTAGGTGACCAGGGCAGAGTTATGATGTCACAATGCTCACTTAGGCAGTTCACAGACAATGGACTGTCACCTGGGTGACCAATGCAGAGTTATGATGTCACAATGCCTCCTTAGGCATATCACACACAAGGGCCTGTCACCTGGGTTCCCAGTGCAGACTTATGATGTCACAATGCCCAATTAGGCAAATCACAGACAAGGATCTGTCTCCTGGGTGACCAGTGTAGAGATAAGATGTCACAATGACCCCTTAGGCAGATCACATTCAAGGGCCTGTCACATGGGTGACCCGAGCAGAGTTATGATGTGACAATGCACCTTTAGGCCGATCACAGACAAGGGTCTGTGACCTGGGTGCCCCGTGCCGAGTTACGATGTCAGAATGCACCCTTAGGCAGATCAAGGACCAGGGTCTGTCACGTGGTTGAACAGTGCAGAGTTATGACGTCAAAATGCCCCCTTCGGCATTTCACAGACAAGGCTATGTCACCTGGGTGACCAGTGCAGAGTGATGATGTCACAATGCCTCCTTAGGCTGATCACACACAATGGTCTGTCACCTTGGTGACCAGTGCAAAGTTATGATGTTGCAATGCACCCTTGGGCAGGTCACAGACAAGCATCTGTCACCTGGGTGTCCAGTGTAGAGTTATGATGTCACAATGCCCCATTAAGCAGATCACAGACAAGGGTCTGCCACCTGGGTGACCATTACAGAGTTATGATGTCACAATGCCCCCTTAGTAAGATCACAGAGAACGGTCTGTCACCTGGGTGACCAGTGCAGCATTATGATGTCACTATGCCCCCTTAGCTAGATCACAGACAAGGGTCTGTCACGTGGGTGCCCAGTGCAGGTTTATGATGTCACAATGCACCCTTTGGCAGATAACGGAGAAGGATCTGTCACCAGGGTGGCCAGTGAAGAGTTATGATATCACAATGCTCCTTTAGGCAGTTCACAGTCAAGGGTCTGTCACCTGGGTGACCAGTGTAGAGTTCTGATGTCACAATGCCTCTTTAGGCAGATCACAGACAATGGTCTGTCACCTTAGAGACCACTGGAGAGTTATGATGTCAAAATGCCCCCTGAAGCAGATCAAAGACAAGGGTCTGTCACCTGGGAGACAAGTGCAGAGTTATGATGTCCCTATGCCCCTTAAGCAGTTCACAGACAAGGTCTGTCACCTGTGTGACCAGTGCAGACTTATGATGTCACAACGCCCCCTTAGGGAGATCACAGACAATGGTTTCTCACGTTGGTGACCAATGCAGAGTTATGATGTCACAATGCCTTCTTAGGCAGATCACAGCCAATGGTCTGTCACCTGGGTGACCAGTGCAGAGTTACGATGTCACAATGCCCCCTTAGGCAGATCACAGACAAGGGACTGTCACCTTGTTGACGAGTGCAGGGTTATGATGTCACAATGACCCCTTAGGCAGATAACGGAAAAGGATCTGTCACCAGGGTGAGCAGTGAAAAGTTATGATGTCACAATGCCCCGTTAGGCAGTTCACAGACAAGGGTCTGTCACCTGGGTGACCAGTGGAGAGTTATGATGTCACAATGCCCCCTTAAGCAGATCACAGACAAGGGTCTATCACCTGGGGGACAAGTGCAGAGTTATGAAGTCACAATGCACCCTTAGGCAGTTGACAGACAAGGGTCTGTAACCGGGTGTCCAGTGCAGATTTATGATGTCACAACCCCCCTTTAGGCAGATCACAGACAATGGTCTCTCACCTTGGTGACCAATGCAGAGTTATGATGTCACAATTCCCCCTTAGGCAGATCACAGACAAGGTTCTGTTACCTGCGTGACCAGTGCAGAGTTATGACGTCACAATGCCCCTTAGGCAGATCACAGACAATGGTCTGTCACCTTGGTGACCAGTGCAGAGTTATGATGTCACATTGCCCCCTTAGGCAGATCACAGACAATGGTTTCTCACCATGGTGACCAATGCAGAGTTATGATGTCAGAATGCCGCATTAGACTGTTCACAGACAAGGGTCTGTCAACTGCTTGACCAGTGCAGACTGATGATGTCACAATGCCCCCTTAGGCAGATCAAAGACAAGGGTGTGTCACCTGGGTGTCCCGTGCAGAGTTATGATGTCACAATACCCTCTTAGGCAGATAACAGACAAGGGTCTGCCACGAGGGTGACTAGTGCAGAGTTCTGATGTCACAATGCCCACTTAGGCAGGTCAAAGTCAAGGGCCTGTCACCTGGGTTCCCAATGCAGACTTATGATGTCACAATGCTCCCTTAGGCAAATCACAGATAGGGGTCTATCTCCTGGGTGACCAGTGCAGAGTTAAGATGTCACAATGACCCCTTAGGCAGATCACATTCAAGCGCCTGTCACATGGGTGACGCGAGCAGAGTTATGATGTCACAATGCACCCTTATGCATATCACAGGCAAGGGTCTGACACATTTGTGACGGGAGTAGAATTATGGTGTCACAATGCACCCTGAGGCAGATAACAGACAAGGGTCTGTCACCAGGGTGACCAGTGCCGAGTTATGATGTCACAATGCCCCTTAGGCAGATCACAGACAATGGTCTGTCACCTGGGTGATGAGTGCAGAGTTATGATGTCACAATGCCCCTTAAGCAGATGACAGACAAGGGTCTGTCACCTGGGAGACAAGTGCAGAATTACGATGTCACAATGCCCCCTTAAGCAGTTCACAGACAAGGGTCTGTCACCTGGTTGACCAGTGCAGATTTATGATGACACAACGCCCCCTTTGGCAGATCACAGACAATGGTTTCTCACCTTGGTGACCAATGCAGAATTATGATGTCATAATGCTTCATTAGGCAGATCACAGACAAGGGTCTGTCAACTGCATGACCAGTGCAGAGTTATGATGTCACAAGGACACCTTCGGGAGATCACAGACAAGGGCCTGTCACCTGCGTACCCCGTGCAGAGTTATGATGTAACAATGCCCCCTTAGGCAGATAAAAGACAAGGGTCGGTCACCTGGGTTACCAGTGCACTGTTATGATGTCACAATGCCCCCTTAGGCAGATCACAGACAAGGGTCTGTCATCATGGTGACCAGTGCAGAGTTAAGATGCAGCAACGCCCCCATAGGCAGATCACAGACAAGGGTCTGTCACCTGGGTGACCAATGCAGAGTTATGATGTCACAATGCCACTTAGGCAGATCACAGACAAGGGTCTGTCACCTGGGTGACCAGGGCAGAGTTATGATGTCACTATGCCCACTTAGGCAGTTCACAGACAATGGTCTGTCACCTGGGTGACCAGTGCAGAGTTATGATGTCACAATGCCTCCTTAGGCATATCACAGGCAATGGTCTGTCACCTTGGTGACCAGTGCAGAGTTACCATGTCACATTGCCCCTTAGGCAGTTCACAGACAATGGTTTCTCACCATGGTGACCAATGCAGGGTTATGATGTCACAATGCCGCATTAGGCAGATCACAGACAGGGGTCTGTCAACTGCGTGACCAGTGCAGACTTATGATGTCACAATACCCTCTTAGGCAGATAACAGACAAGGGTCTGCCACCGGGGTGACCAGTGCAGAGTTATGATGTCACAATGCCCACTTGGGCAGGTCAAGACAGGGGCCTGTCACCTGTGTTCCCAGTGCAGACTTATGATGTCACAATGCCCAATTAGGCCAATCACAGACAAGGATCTGTCTCCTGGGTGACCAGTGTAGAGATAAGATGTCACAATGACCCCTTAGGCATATCACATTCAAGCGCCTGTCACATGGGTGACCCGAGCAGAGTTATGATGTCACAATGCACCCTTACGCAGATCACAGGCAAGGGTCTGACACTTTTGTGATGGGTGTAGAATTATGATGTCACAATGCACCCTGAGGCAGATCACAGTCAATGGTCTGTCACCTGGGTGATGAGTGCAGAGTAATGATGTCACAATGCCCCTTAAGCAGATGACAGACAAGGGAATGTCACCTGGGAGACAAGTGCAGAATTACGATGTGACAATGCCCCCTTAAGCAGTTCACAGACAAGGGTCTGTCACCTGGTTGACCCGTGCAGATTTATGATGTCACAACGCCCCCTTAGGCAGATCACAGACAATGGTTTCTCACCTTGGTGACCAATGCAGAATTATGATGTCACAATGCTTCATTAGGCAGATCACAGACAAGGGTCTATCAACTGCGTGACCAGTGCAGAGTTATGATGTCACAAGGCCACCTTAGGCAGATAAAAGACAAGGGCCTGTCACCTGGGTACCCCATGCAGAGTTATGATGTAACAATGCCCCCTTAGGCAGATAAAAGACAAGGGTCGGTCACCTGGGTTACCAGTGCACTGTTATGATGTCACAATGCCCCCTTAGGCAGATCACAGGCACGGGTCTGTCATCTTGGTGACCAGTGCAGAGTTAAGATGCAACAACGCCCCCATACGCAGATCACAGACAAGGGTCTGTCACCTGGGTGACCAATGCAGAGTTATGATGTCACAATGCCACTTAGGCAGATCACAGACAAGGTTCCATCACCTAGGTGACCAGGGCAGAGTTATGATGTCACAATGCCCACTTAGCCAGTTCACAGACAATGGTCTGTCACCTGGGTGACCAGTGCAGAGTTTTGATGTCACAATACCTCCTTAGGCATATCACAGACAATGGTCTGTCACCTTGGTGACCACTGCAGAGTTAGGATGTCACATTGCCCCTTAGGCAGATCACAGACAATGGTTTCTCACCATGGTGACCAATGCAGAGTTATGATGTCACAATGCCGCATTCGGCAGATCACAGACAGGGGTCTGTCAACTGCGTGACCAGTGCAGACTTATGATGTCACAATGCCCTCTTAGGCAGATCAAAGACAAGGGTCTGCCACCTGGGTGACCAGTGCAGAGTTATGATATCACAATGCCCACTTGGGCAGGTCAAGACAAGGGCCTGTCACCTGGGTTCCCAGTGCAGACTTATGATGTCACAATGCCCAATTAGGCAAATCACAGACAAGGATCTGTCTCCTGGGTGACCAGTGTAGAGATAAGATGTCACAATGACCCCTTAGGCAGATCACATTCAAAGGCCAGTCACATGGGTGACCCGAGCAGAGTTAAGATGTGACAATGCACTTTTAGACCGATCACAGACAAGGGTCTGTGACCTGGGTGAACCGTGCCGAGTTACGATGTCACAATGCACCCTTAGGCAGATCAAGGACCAGGGTCTGTCACGTGGTTGAACAGTGCAGAGTTATGACGTCAAAATGCCCCCTTCGGCATTTCACAGAATAGGCTATGTCACCTGGGTGACCAGTGCAGAGTTATGATGTCACAATGCCTCCTTAGGCTGATCACACACAATGGTCTCTCAGCTTGGTGACCAGTGCAAAGTTATGATGTTGCAATGCACCCTTGGGCAGGTCACAGACAAGCATCTGTCACCTGGGTGTCCAGTGAAGAGTTATGATGTCACAATGCCCCCTTAGGCAGTTCACAGTCAAGGGTCTGTCACCTGGGTGACCAGTGGAGATTTATGATGTCACAATGCCCCCTGAAGCAGATCACAGACAAGGGTCTGTCAACCGGGTTACAAGTGCAGAGTTATGGGGTCACAATGCCCCCTTAGGCAGTTCACAGACAAGGGTCGGTCACCTGGGTGTCCAGTGCAGATTTATGATGTCACAACGCCCCTTTAGGCAGATCACAGAGAATGGTCTCTCACCTTGTTTTCCAATACAGAGTTATGATGTCACAATGCCCCCTTAGGCAGATTACAGACAAGGGTCTGTTACCTGCGTGACAAGTGCAGAGTTATGATGTCAGAATGCCACCTTAGGCAGATCACAGACAACGGTCTGTCACCTGGGTGACCCGTGCAGAATTATGATGTCACAATGCCCCCTTAGGCAGATAACAGAGAAGGGTCTTTCACCAGGGTGACCAGTGCCGAGTTATGATGTCACAGTGCCACTTAGGCAGATCACAGATAAGGGTCTGTCAGCTGGGTGATGAGTGCAGAGTTATGATGTTACAATTCCCCCTTAGGGAGATCACAGACAAGGTGCTGTCACCTGGGTGCCCAGTGCAGACTTATGAGGTCACAATGGCTCCTTAGGCAGATCACAGACAAGGGTCTGTCACCTGTGTGACCAGTGCAGAGTTATGATGTCACAATGCCCCCTTAGGCAGATCACAGACAAGGGTCTGTCACCTGGGTTACCATTGCAGAGTTATGATGTCACAATGCTCCCTTAGGCAGATCACAGACAGGGGTCTGTCAGCTGGGTGACCAGTGCAGAGTTATGATGTCACAATGTCCCCTTAGGCAGATAATGCACAAGGGTCTGTAACCAGGGTGACCAGTGTAGGGTTCTGATGTCACAATGCCTCATTATTCAGATCGCTGACAAGGGTCTGTCATGTGGGTGACAAGAGCCGATTTATGATGTCACAAACGCCCCCTTACGCAGATCACAGATAATGGTTTCTCACCTTTGTAACCAATGCAGATTTTTGATGTCACAATGCCGCATTAGGCAGATCACAGACAAGGGTCTGTCAACTGCGTGACCAGTGCAGAGTTATGATGTCACAAGGCCCCCTTAGGCAGATCACAGACAAGGGTCTGTTACCTGGGTACCCCGTGCAGAATTATGATGTAACAGTGCCCCCTTAGGCAGATCAAAGACAATGGTCCGTCACCTGGGTTACCAGTGCACTGTTATGATGTCACAATGCCCCTTAGGCAGATCACAGACAGGGGTCTGTCACCTAGGTGAACAGTGCAGAGTTATGATGTCACAATGCCCCCTTAAGAAGTTCACAGACAAGGGTCTGTCACCTTGGTGACCAGTGCAGAGTTAAGATGTCACAATGCCCCCTTAGGGAGATAACGGACAAGGATCTGTCACCAGGGTGACCAGTGAAGAGTTATGATGTCACCATGCCCCCTTAGGCAATTCACAGTCAAGGGTCTGTCACCTAGGTGACCAGTGCAGAGTTATGATATCACAATGCCCCCTGAAGCAGTTCACAGACAAGGGTCTGTCACCTCGGTGACCAGTGCAGAGTTATGATGTCACATTGCACATTTAGGCAGATCACAGACAAGGGTCTGTCGCCTGGGTGACCCGTGCAAAATTATTATGTCACAATGCCCCCTTAGGCAGTTCACAGAAAAGGGTCCGTCTCCTGGGTGACCAGTTCAGAGTTATGATGTCGCAATGCCCCGTTAGGCAGATAACGGACAAGGGTCGGTCACCAGAGTGACCAGTGAAGAGTTATGATATCACTGTGACCCGTTAGGTAGTTCACAGTCAAGGGTCTGTCACCTGGGTGACCAGTGGAGAGTTATGATGTCACAATGCCCCCTTAAGCAGATCACAGACAAGGCTGTGTCACCTGGGTGACCAGTGCAGATTTATGATGTCACAATTCCCCCTTAGGCAGATCACAGACAATGGTTTCTCACCTTGGTGACCAATGCAGAGTTATGATATCACAATGCCGCTTTAGGCAGATCACAGACAAGGGTCTGTCACCTGTGTGACCAGTGCAGAGTTATGATGTCACAATGCCCCCTTAGGGAGATAACAGACAGGGATCTGTCACCAGTGTGACCAGTGAAGAGTTATGATGTCACAATGCCCCCTTAGGCTGTTCACAGTCAAGGGTCTGTCTCCTGGGTGACCAGTGGAGAGTTATGATGTCACAATGCCCCCTGAAGCAGATCACAGACAAGGGTCTGTCACCTGGGGAACATGTGCAAAGTTATGAAGTCCCAATGCCCCCTTAGGCAGTTCACTGACAAGGGCCGGTCACCTGGGTGTCCAGTGCAGATTTATGATGTCACAACGCCCCTTTAGGCAGATCACAGAGAATGGTCTCTCACCTTGGTTTCCAATACAGAGTTATGATGTCACAATGCCCCCTTAGGCAGATCACAGACAAGGGTCTGTTACCTGCGTGACCGGTGCAGGGTTATGAAGTCAGAATGCCACCTTAGGCAGATCACAGACTACGGTCTGTCACCTGGGTGACCCGTGCAGAATTATGATGTCACAATGCCCCTCAGGCAGATAACAGAGAAGGGTCTCTCACCAGGGTGACCAGTGCCGAGTTATGATGTCACAATGCCACTTAGGCAGATCACAGACAAGGGTCTGTCACCTGGGTGATGAGTGCAGAGTTATGATGTTACAATGCCCCCTTAGGCAGATCACAGACAAGGTCCTGTCACCTGGGTGCCCAGTGCAGACTTATAAGGTCACAATGCCTCCTTAGGCAGATCACAGACAAGGGTCTGTCACCTGGGTGACCAGTGCAGAGTTATGATGTCACAATGCCCCCTTAGGCAGATCACAGACAAGTGTCTATCACCTGGGTGACCATTGCAGAGTTATGATGTCACAATGCCCCCTTAGGCAGATCACAGACAAGGGTCTGTCACCTGGGTGATCAGTGCAGGGTTATGATGTCACAATGTCCCCTTTGGCAGATAACGGACAAGGGTCTGTAACCAGGGTGACCAGTGTAGGGTTCTGATGTCACAATGCCTCGTTAGCGAAATCACCGACAAGGGTCTGTCACCTCGGTCACAAGAGCCGATTTATGATGTCACAAACGCCCCCTTACACAAATCACAGAGAATGGTTTCTCACCTTTGTGACCAACGCAGAGTTTTGATGCCACAATGCCGCATTAGGCAGACCACAGACAAGGGTCTCTCAACTGCATGACCAGTGCAGAGTTATGATGTCACAAGGCCCCCTTAGGCAGATCACAGACAAGGTTCTGTCACCTAGGTGACCAGTGCAGAGTTATGATGTCACATTGCCCCCTTAAGCAGTTCACAGAAAAGGGTCTTTCACCTTGGTGACCAGTGCAGAGTTATGATGTCACATTGCACACTTAGGCAGATCACAGACAAGGGTCTGTCGCCTGGGTGACCCGTGCAGAGTTATGATGTCACAATGCCCCTTTAGGCAGATCACAGAAAAGGGTCCGTATCCTGGGTGACCAGTTCAGAGTTATGATGTCACAATGCCCCGTTAGGCAGATAACGGACAAGGGTCGGTCACCAGGGTGACCAGTGAAGAGTTATGATGTCACTGTGCCCCCTTAAGCAGATCACAGACAAGGGTGTGTCACCTGGGTGACCAGTGCAGATTTATGATGTCACAATGCCCCCTTTGGCAGATCGCAGACAATGGTTTCTCACCTTGGTGACCTATGCAGAGTTATGATGTCACAATGCCGCTTTAGGCAGATCACAGACAAGGGTCTGTCACCTGGGGTACTAGCGCAGAGTTATGAAGTCACAATGCCCCCTTAGGCAGTTCACAGACAAGGGTCGGTCACCTGGGTGTCCAGTGCAGATTTATGATGTCACAACGCCCCTTTAGGCAGAACACAGAGAATGGTCTCTCACCTTGGTTTCCAATACAGAGTTATGATGTCACAATGCCCCCTTAGGCAGATCACAGACAAGGTTCTGTTACCTGCATGACCAGTGCAGAGTTATGATTTCAGAATGCCTCCTTAGGCAGATCACAGACAATGGTCTGTCACCTGGGTGACCCGTGCAGAATTATGATGTCATAATGCCCCCTTAGGCAGATAACAGAGAAGGGTCTCTCACCAGGGTGACCAGTGCCGAGTTATGATGTCACAATGCCCCTTAGGCAGATCACAGACAAGGGTCTGTCACCTGGGTGATGAGTGCAGCGTTATGATGTCACTTTGTCCACTTAGGCAGATCAAAGTCAAGGGTCTGTCACTTGGGTGACAAGTGCAGAATTATGATGTCACAATGCCCCCTTAGGCAGAACGCAGGCAAGGGTCTGTCACCATGGTGACCAGTGCAGAGTTATGATGTCACCATGCCCCCTTAGGCAGATCGAAAACAAGAGTCTGTCACCTGGGTGACCAGTGCCGTTTTACAATGTCGCTATGCCCTCTTGGGCAGATCAGAGACAAGGGTCTGTCACCTGCGTGACCAGTGCAGAGTTATGATGTCACAATGCCCCCTTAGGCAGATCACAGGCAAGCGTCTGTCACCTGGGTGACCAGTGCAGAATTATGAAGTCACAATGCCCCCTTAGGAATATCACAGACAAGGGTCTGTCGCCTGGGTGACCGGTGCAGAGTTATGGTGTCACAATGTCCCCTTAGGCAGATCACAGACAAGGGTCTGTCACCTGGGTGTCCAGTGCACGCTTATGATGCCACAATGCCCCCTTAGGCAGATAACGGACAAGGGTCGGTCACCAGGGTGACGACTGAAGGGTTATGATGTCACAGTGCCCCGTTAGGCAGTTCACAGTCAAGGGTCTGTCACCTGGGTGACCAGCGGAGAGTTATGATGTCACAATGACCCCTTAAGCAGATCACAGATAAGGGTCTGTCACCTGGGGGAAAAGTGCAGAGTTATGATGTCACAATACCCCCTTAGGCAGTTCCCAGACAAGGGTCTGTCACCTGGGTGACCCGTGCAGAGTTATGATGTCACAGTGTCCAGTTAGGCAGATAACAGACTGGAGTCTGTCACCAGGGTGACCAGTGCAGAGTTATGATGTCACTATGCTCCCTTAGGCAGATCAGAGACAAGGGTCTGTCACCTGGTGACGAGTGCACAGTTATGATGTTACAACCCCCCCTTAGGCAGATCACAGACAAGGGCCTGTCACCTGGGTGCCCAGTGCAGACTTAGGATGTCACAATGCCCCTTAGGCAGATCACACACAAGCGTCTGTCACCTGGGTGACCAGTGCAGGGTTAATATGTCACAATGACCCTTTAGGTAGGTCACATTCATGGGCCTGTCACATCGGTGACCCGAGAACAGTTGTGATGTCACAATGCCCCTTAGGCAGATAACGGACAAGGATCTGTCACCAGGGTGACCAGTGAAGAGTTATGATGTCACAATGCCCCCTTAGGCAGTTCACAGTCAAGGGTCTGTCACCTGGGTGACCAGTGGAGAGTTATGATGTCACAATGCCCCCTGAAGCAGATCACAGACAAGGTTCTGTCACCTGGGGCAGAAGTGCAGAGTTATGAAGTCACAATGCCCCCTTAGGCAGTTCACAGACAAGAGTCAGTCACCTGGGTGTCCAGTGCAGATTTATGATGTCACAACGCCCCTTTAGGCAGATCACAGAGAATGGTCTCTCACCTTGGTTTCCAATACAGAGTTATGATGTCACAATGCCCCCTTAGGCAGATCACAGACAAGGGTCTGTTACCTGCGTGACCAGTGCAGAGTTATGATGTCAGAATGCCACCTTGGGCAGATCACAGACAACGGTCTGTCACCTGGGTGACCCGTGCAGAATTATGATGTCACAAAGCCCCCTTAGGCAGATAACAGAGAAGGGTCTGTCACCAGGGTGACCAGTGCCGAGTTATGATGTCACAATGCCCCTTAGGCAGATCACAGACAAGGGTCTGTCACCTGGGTGATGAGTGCAGAGTTATGATGTTACAATGCCCCCTTAGGCAGATCACAGACAAGATCCTGTCACCTGGGTTCCCAGTGTGGACTTATGAGGTCACAATGCCTCCTTAGGCAGATCACAGACAAGGGTCTGTCACCTGAGTGACCAGTGCAGATTTATGAAGTCACAATGCCCCCTTAGGCAGATCACAGACAAGCGTCTGTCACCTGGGTGACCATTGCAGAGTTATGATGTCACAATGCCCCCTTAGGCAGATCACAGACAGGGGTCTGTCAGCTGGGTGACCAGTGCAGAGTTATGATGTCACAATGTCCCCTTAGGCAGATAACGGACAAGGGTCTGTCACCAGGGTGACCAGTGTAGGGTTCTGATGTCACAATGCATCGTTAGGCAGATCACAGACAAGGGTCTGTCACCTGGGTGACAAGAGCCGATTTATGATGTCACAAATGCACCCTTACGCATATCACAGATAAAAGTTTCTCACCTTTGTGACCAATGCAGATTTATGATGTCACAATGCCGCATTAGGCAGATCACAGACAAGGGTCTGTCAAGTGCGTGACCAGTGCAGAGTTATGATGTCACAATACCTCCTTAGGCTGATCACAGACAATCGTCTGTCACCTTGGTAACCAGTGCAAAGTTATGATGTTGCAATGCACCTTGGGCAGGTCACAGACAAGCATCTGTCACCTGGGTGTCCAGTGCAGAGTTATGATGTCACAATGACCCATTAAGCAGATCACAGACAAGGGTCTGCCACCTGGGTGACCATTACAGAGTTATGATGTCACAATGCCCCCTTAGTAAGATCACAGAGAACGGTCTGTCACCTGGGTGACCAGTGCAGAATTATGATGTCAAAATGCCCCCTTAGGCAGATCACAGACAAGGGTCTGTCACGTCGGTGACCAGTGCAGGTTTATGATGTCACAATGCACCCTTTGGTAGATAACGGGCAAGGATCTGTCACCAGGGTGACCGGTGAAGAGTTATGATATCACAATGCCCTTTAGGCAGTTCACAGTCAAGGGTCTGTCACCTGGGTGACCAGTGGAGAGTTATGATGTCACAATGCCCTCTGAAGCAGATCACAGACAAGTGTCTGTCACCTGGGGAACAAGTGCAGAGTTATGAAGTCACAATGCCCCCTTAGGCAGTTCACAGACAAGGGTCGGTCACCTGGGTGTCCAGTGCAGATTTATGATGTTACATCGCCCCTTTAGGCAGATCACAGAGAATGGTCTCTCACCTTGATTTCCAATACAGAGTTATGATGTCACAATGCCCCCTTAGCCAGATCACAGACAAGGGTCTGTCACCTGCGTGACCAGTGCAGGGTTATGCTGTCACAATACCCCCTTAGGCAGATCACAGACAAGGGTCTGTCACCTGGGTGACCCGTGCAGAGTTATGATGTCACAGTGCCCACTTAGGCAAATAACAGACTGGAGTCTGTCACCAGGGTGACCAGTGTAGAGTTATGATGTCACTATGCCCCCTTAGGCAGATCAGAGACAAGGGTCTGTCACCTAGTGACGAGTGCACAGTTATGATGTTACAACGCCCCCTTAGGCAGATCACAGACAAGGGCCTGTCACCTGGGTGCCCAGTGCAGACTTAGGATGTCACAATGCCCCCTTAGGCAGATCACACACAAGCGTCTGTCACCTGGGTGACCAGTGCAGGGTTAAGATGTCACAATGACCCCTTAGGTAGGTCACATTCATGGACCTGTCATATCAGTGACCCGAGAACAGTTATGATGTCACAATGCCCCCTTAGGCAGATAACGGACATGGATCTGTCACCAGGGTGACCAGTGGAGAGTTATGATGTCACAATGCCCCCTGAAGCAGATCACAGACAAGGGTCTGTCACCTGGGGTAGAAGTGCAGAGTTATGAAGTCACAATGCCCCCTTAGGCAGTTCACAGACAAGGGTCGGTCACCTGGGTGTCCAGTGCAGATTTATGATGTCACAACGCCCCTTTAGGCAGATCACAGAGAATGGTCTCTCACCTTGGTTTCCAATACAGAGTTATGATGTCACAATGCCCCCTTAGGCAGATCACAGACAAGGGTCTGTTACCTGCATAACCAGTGCAGAGTTATGATGTCAGAATGCCACCTTAGGCAGATCACAGACAACGGTCTGTCACCTGGGTGAGCCATGCAGTATTATGATGTCACAATGCCCCCTTAGGCAGATCACAGACAAGGGCCTGTCACCTGGGTGCCAAGTGCTGAGTTATGATGTCACAATGCCCCTTAGGCAGATCACAGACAAGGGTCTGTCACCTGGGTGATGAGTGCAGAGTTATGATGTTACAATGCCCCCTTAGGCAGATCACAGACAAGGTCCTGTCACCTTGGTGCGCAGTGCGGACTTATGAGGTCACAATGCCTCCTTAGGCAGTTCACAGACCAGGGTCTGTCACCTGGGTGACCAGTGCAGAGTT
This sequence comes from Gorilla gorilla gorilla, assembly GCF_029281585.2. Classification (NCBI taxonomy): domain Eukaryota; kingdom Metazoa; phylum Chordata; class Mammalia; order Primates; family Hominidae; genus Gorilla; species Gorilla gorilla. Next base: position 30,130,461 of record NC_073241.2, on the reverse strand, counting down.
ATGATGTCACAATGCCCCCTTAGGCCGATCACAGACAAGTGTCTGTCACCTGGGTGACCATTGCAGAGTTATGATGTCACAATGCCCCCTTAGGCAGATCACAGACAGCGTTCTGTCAGCTGGGTGACCAGTGCAGAGTTATCATGTCACAATGTCCCCTTAGGCAGATAACGGACAAGGGTCTGTCACCAGGGTGACCAGTGTTGGGTTCTGATGTCACAATGCCTCGTTAGGCAGATCACAGACAAGGTCTGACACCAGGGTGACCCATGCAGTGTTATAATGTATAGTATACAATATATATTTTGTATATTTTCCTATTTTATGTGCAGAATATAATATATATTTGGTGTACTTTGATATTTTATGTACAGTATATAATATGTATTTATAGTAATTTGATATTTTATGTACGGTATGTAATATATATTGGGAGTTATCTTATATTATATGTACAGTATATACTATATATTTGGTGTTCCTTTCCATTTCGTTCCGTTCTGTTCCGTTCCGTTCCATTCTGTTCCATTCCGTTCCGTTCTACTAGGGTTGATCCAATTCCATTCTATTCCATTCCATTCCAGTCCGTTCCATTCCGTTATATTCTGCGTCGATCTACTCGGGTTCATTCAATTCCTTTCTATTCCATTCCATTCCATTCCATTCCATTCCATTCCATTCCATTCCATTCCATTCCATTCCATTCCATTCCGTTCCATTCCATTCCATTAAATTCCATTCCATTCCATACCATTCCATTCCATTCCATTCCATTCCATTCCATTCCATTCCATTCTACTCCGGTTGATTCCATTCAGTTCCGTTTCGTTCCATTCCGTCCCGTCCCGACCCGTCCCGTCCCTTCCCTTCCCGTCCCGTCCCGTTCCGTTCTACTCGGGTTGATTCCATTCCGTTACGTTCCGTTCCATTCCTTTCCGTTCAGTTCCGTTCCGTTCCGTTCCACTCGGGTTGATTCAATTCCATTCTGTTACATTCCATTAAATTCCGTTCCATTCCAGTACGTTCTGCGTTGTTCTACTCGGGTTGATTCAATTCCATTCAATTCCATTGAATTCCATTCCATTGAATTCCATTGAATTCCATTCCATTCCATTCCATTCCATTCCATTCCATTCCATTCCGTTCTACATGGGTTGATTCCATTCCATTCCATTCCATTCCATTCCAATCCATTCCCTTCCATTCCATTCCTCTCACTCGGGTTGATTCAATTCCATTCTATTCCATTCCATTCCGTTCCGTTCCATTCCATTCCGATCCGTTCCATTCCATTCTACTCGGGTTGATTCAATTCAGTTCTATTCCATTCCTTTCCATTACATTCCATTCCACTCTTTTAAATTGTACTCGGGCTGATTCCATTCCACTCCATTCCATTCCATTCCACTCCATTCCATTCCATTCCATTCCATTCCAGTCCAGTCCATTCCATTCCATTCCAATCCATTCCATTCTACTCGGGTTGATCATTCCATTCCATTCCATTCCATTCCATTCCATTCCATTCCATTCCATTCCATTCCATTCCTTTCACTCGGGTTGATTCAATTCCATTCTATTCCTTTCCATTCCGTTCCATTCCATTCCGTTCCGTTCCGTTCTGTTCAGTTCTACTCGGGTTGATTCAATTCAATTCTCTTCCATTCCATTCCATTCTATTCCATTCCATTCCATTCCATTCCATTCCATTCCATTCCATTCCATTCCATTGTACTCGGGTTGACTCCATTCCATTCCATTCCATTCCGTTCCATTCCAATCCATTCCATTCCATTCCATTCCATTTTACTCGGGTTGATTCCATTCCATTCCATTCCATTCCATTCCACTCCATTCCATTCCATTCCATTCCATTCTACTCGGGTTGATTCCATGCCGTTCCATTCCGTTCCATTCCGTCCCATCCCGACCCGTCCCGTCCCGTCCTGTCCCGTCCCATCCCGTTCCGTTCTGCTCGGGTTGATTCCGTTCCATTCCTTTCCGTTCCTTTCCGTTCCGTTCCATTCCGTTCCACGCGGGTTGATTCAATTCCATTCTATTAAGTTGAATTCCATTCCATTCCATTCCATTCCGTTCTACTCGGATTGATTCCATTCCATTCCATTCCATTCCATTCCATTCCATTCCATTCCAGTCCATTCCAATCCATTCCATTCTACTCGGGTTGATTTCCATTCCATTCCATTCCATTCCATTCCATTCCATTCCATTCCATTCCATTCCATTCCATTCCATTCCATTCCATTCCATTCCATTCCATTCCATTCCATTCCATTCCATTCCATTCCATTCCATTCCATTCCATTCCATTCCATTCCATTCCATTCCATTCCATTCCATTCCATTCCATTCCATTCCATTCCATTCCATTCCATTCCATTCCATTCCATTCCATTCCATTCCATTCCATTCCATTCCATTCCATTCCATTCCATTCCATTCCATTCCATTCCATTCCATTCCAATCGGGTTGATTCCATTCTGTTCCGTTCCGTCCCGTCCCGTCCCGTCCCGTCCCTTCCCATTCTGTTCTTCTCGGGTTGATTCCACTCCATTCCGTTCCGTTCCGTTCCGTTCCGTTCTGTTCCATTCCGTTCCGTTCTACTTGGGTTGATTCAATTCCATTCTATTCCATTCCATTCCATTCCGTTCCATTCCGCAATGTTCTGCGTCGATCTACTCGGGTTGATTCAATTCCATTCTATTCCATTCCATTCCATTCCATTCCATTCCATTCCATTCCATTCCATTCCATGCCATTCCATTCCATTCCATTCCATTCCGTTCTACTCGAGTTGATTCCATTCTGTTCCGTTCCGTTCCGTTTCGTCCCGTCCAGTCCGTCCCGTCCCATCCCGTCCCGTCCCATCCCATTCCATTCTACTCAGGTTGATTCCATTCCATTCCGTTCCTTTCCGTTCCGTTCTGTTCCATTCCAGTCGGGTTGATTCAATTCCATTCTATTACATTCCATTACTTTCCTTTCCATTCTGCTAAGTTCTGCATCGTTCTACTCGGGTTGATTCAATTCCATTCTATTCCATTGAATTCCATTCCATTCCATTCCATTCCATTCCATTCCATTCCATTCCATTCCATTCCGTTCTACTCGGGTTGATTCCATTCCATTCCATTCCACACGGGTTGGTTCCATTCTGTTCTGTTCCATCCCGACATGTCCCATCCCGTCCCGTCCCATCCCGTCCCATCCCGTTCCGTTCTACTCGGGTTGATTCCATTCCATTCCGTTCCGTTCCGTTCCGTTCCATTCCGTTCCGTTCGGTTCGTTCCGTTCTATTCCATTCCGTTCTATTCCATTCCGTTCCGCTCTACTCGGGTTAATTCAATTCCATTCTATTCCATTCCATTCCATTCCATTCCGTTCCGCTATGGTGTGCGTCGATCTACTCGGGTTGATTCAATTCCATTCTATTCCATTCCATTCCATTCCATTCCATTCCATTCCATTCCATTCCATTGCATTCCATTCCATTCCATTCCATTCCATATAAAATATATTTGGTGAAACTTGATACTTAATGTACAGTATACAATATATATTTGGTGAAATTTGATATTTTATATAAAGTATATAATATATGTTTGGAGAAATTTGATATTTTATGTAAACTATATAATATATATTGGGTGAAATTTGATATTTTATGTACAGTATGAAATATGTATTTGGTGAAATTTCATATTTTATGTACACTATATAATATATATTTGCTGAAATTTGATATTTTATGTGCAGTATATAATATGTATTTGGTGTGCTTTTCTATTTTATGTACAGTATATAATATATATTTGGTGTACTTTGATATTCTATGTACAGTTTATAATATATATTTGGGGTATTTTGATATTTCATGTAAAGAATATAATATATATTTGGTGTATTTTCATATTCTATGTACAGTATATAATATATATTCGGTGTAGTGTCATATTTTACGTACAGAATATAAAGTACATTTGGTGTACTTTGATATATTATGTATAGTATATAACATATATTTGGTGTGCTTTGATATTTTATGTACAGTATATAATTTATATTTTGTGTATTTTCACATATTATGTACAGTATATAATATATATTTGGTGTACTTTTATATTTTAAGTACAGTATATAATATGGATTTAGTGTAATTTGATATTTTATGTACAGTACATAATATAAATTTGGTGTGCTTTGATATTTTATGTACAGTATATAATATATATTTGGTGTACTTTGATAAATTATGTACAGTATATAATATATATTTTGTGTATTTTCACACTTTATATACAGTATATAACGTATATTTGGTATACTTTTAAACTTTATGTACAGTATATAATATATATTTGGGGTATTTTGACATTTTAAGTACAGTATACAATATATATTTGGAGTACTGTGATATTTTATGTACAGTATATAGTATATATTCGGTGTATTGTGATATTTTATGCACAGTATTTAGTATATATTTGGTGTACTTTGATATTTCATATACAGTATATAATATACTTTTGGTGTAGTGTGATATTTTATGTATATTATATAATATATATTTGGTGTACTGTGATATTTTATGTACTATATATAATATATTTGTTGTACTTTGATATTTTCTCTACAGTTTATAATATATATTTTGTGTAATTTTATATTTTATCTACAGTATATAATATATATTTGGTGTACTTTGATATTTTAAATACAGTACATAATATATGTTTGGTGTTCTTAGATATATAATTTACAGTATATAATATTCATTTGGTGTAATTTTATATTTTATGTACAGTATATAATATGTATTTGGTGTACTGTGATATTTTATGTGCAGTATATAATATATATTTGGTGTACTGTGATATTTTATGTACGGTATATAATATATATTTGTTGTACTCTGTTATTTTATTCACAGCATATAATGTATATTTGGTGTACTTTGATATTTTATGTACATTATATAATATATCTTTTATGTGCTTTGATAATTTATGTGCAGAATATAATATATATTTGGTGTACTGTGATATTTTATGTACAGTATATAATATATATTTTGTGCATTTTCATATTTTATGTACAGTATATATGTTTGTTGTACTTTTATAATTTGTGTACAGTATATAATACGTATTTAGTGTAATTTGATATTTTATGTACAGTATATAATATATATTTGGTGTGCTTTTATATTTTATGTACACTATATACTATATCTTTGGTGTACTTTGATATTTTATCTACAGTATATAATATATATTTGGTGTATTTTCACACTTTATGTACAGTATATAATATATATTTTCTGTACTTTTATATTTTATGTACAGTATATAATATATATTTAGAGTGATTGGATATTTTATGTACAGTATATGATATATATTTGGTGAATTTTGACATTTTATGTAACTTATATAATATACATTTGGTGTCCATTGATATTTTATGTACAGTATATAATATATATTGGGTGAACTTTGATATTTTATGTAGTGTATATAATACGTATTTTGTGTATTTTCACATTTTAAGAACAGTATATAATATGTAATTTGTGTACTTTTACCATTTATGTACAGTATATAATATGTATTTAGTTTAATTTGATATTTTATGTACAGTATATAATATATATTTGGTGTACTTTGATATTTTATGTACTGTATATATGTTTGGTGTACTTTTATAATTTATATACAGTATATAATATATATTTAGTTTAATTTGATATTTTATGTCCAGTATATAATATATATTTGGTGTGCTTTGAAATTTTATGTACGGTATGTGATATATATTTTGTGTATTTTCATATTTTATACACAGTATATAATATATATTTGGTGTAATTTCATATTTTATGTACAGTATATAATGTGTATTTAGTGTAATTTGATATTTTATGTAGAATATATAATATATATTTGGTGAACCTTTACATTTTATGTACTGTATATAATATATATATGGTGTCCTTTGATATTTAATGTACAGTATATAATATATATTTGGGGTATTTTTATATTTTATGTACAGTATATAATATATATGGTGTACTGTGATATTTTATGTACAGTATATAATATATATTTCGTGTACTGTGATATATTATGTATAGTATATAATGTATATTTGGTTTACATTGATATTTTATGTACAGTATATAATATATATTTGGTGTGCTTTGATATTTTAAGTACAGTATATAATATATATTTGGTGTAATTAGGTATTTTATATACAGTGTATAATATATATTTTGTATATTTTCATATTTCATGTACAGTATATAATATATATTTGCTGTACTTTTATATTTCATGTATGGTATATAATATTCATTTAGTGTAATTTGATATTTTATGAACAGTATATAGTAAGTATTTGGTGTGCTTTGATATTTTCTGTACAGTGTATGATATGTATTTGGTGTACTTTGATAATTTATGCACAGTATATAATACGTATTTTGTGTATTTTCATATTATATGTACAGTATATAATGTATATGGTGTACTGTGATATATTATGTACAGTACATATATTTTTGGTGTACTGTGATATTGTATGTACAGTATATAATGTATATTAGGTGTACTTTGATATTTTATGTACAGTATATAATGTATATTTGGCGTAGTTTGATATTTCATACACTGTATAGAGTATATATTTTATATAATTTCATATTTTATGTACAGTGTATAATATACATTTGGTGTAGTTTGATATTTTATGTACGGTATATAATACATATTTAGTGTAATTTTATATTTTATGAACTGTATATAATATATATTTGGTGTGCTTTGATATTTTATGTAAAGTATATAATATATATTTGGTGTAGTTTGATATTTTATGTGCAGTATAGTAAATATTTTGTGTATTTTCCCATTTATGTACAGTATAAAATATATATGTACTTTTATATTTAATGTACAGTATATAATATATATTATGTTTAATTTATTAATTTTAGTACACTATATAATTTATCTTTGGTGCACTTTGATATATAATGTGCAGTATATAATATGAATTTTGTGTACCTTGATAGTTTATGTACTGTATACAATACGTATTTTGTGTATTTTCACATTTTATGTACAGTATATAATATATATATGGTGTACTTTTATGTTTTTTGTACAGTATATAGTATATATTTAGTTTAATTTGATATTTTATATACAGTATATAATAAACATTTTGTGAATTTTTATATTTCATGTACAGAATATAATATATATTTGGTGTACTTTAATATTTTATGTAGAGTACATAAAATATATTTGGTGAATTTTGACATTTTATGTTCAGTATAAAATATACATTTGGTGTCCTTTGATAATTTATGTACAGTATATAATATGCATTTGGTGTATTTTGATATTTTATGTACAGTATATAATATATATTTGGTGGACTTTGATATTTTACGTACAGTATATAATATATACTTTGTGTACTGTGAAATTTTATGTACTTTATATCATGTATATTTGGTGTACTTTGATATTTTATGTACAGTATGTAATATATATTTTGTGTGCTTTGATAATATATGTACAGTATATAATATATATTTGGTGTACTGTGATATTTTATGTACAGTATATAATATATATTTTGTGAATTTTCGTATTTTATGTACAGTATATAATATAGGTTTGTTGTACTTTTATATATTATGTATGGTATATAATATTTATTAAGTGTAATTTCATATTTTATATACGGTACATAATATATATTTGGTGTGCTTTGGTATTTTATGTACAGTGTATAATAAGTATTTTGTGTATTTTCACATTTTATGTACAGTATATAATATATATATGGTGTACTTTTATATTTTTTGCACAGTATATAATATATATTTAGTTTAATTTGATATTTTTTGTACGGTATATAATATATATTTGGTGTACTTTGATATTTTATGTACAGTGTGTGATATGTATTTTGTGTATTTTCTTATTTTATGTACAGTATATAATATATATTTGGTGTAATTTATATTTTATTTACAGTATACAATATGTATTTAGTGTAATTTGATATTTTATTTACAGTATGTAGTATATATTGGTTGGAGTTTATATAATATGTACAGTATATAATTTATATTTGGTGTATTTTGATATTTTATGTACAGTATATAACATATATTTGGTGTACTTTGCTATTTTATGTACATTACATGATATATATTGTGTATATTTTCATATTTTCTGTACAGTATATAAGATATATTTGGTGTACTTTTATATTTTATGCATAGTATATAATATTTATTTAGTGTAAGTTGATATTTTATGTACAGTATGCAATATATATTTAGAAAGCATTGATATTTTGTGTACAGTATATAATATATATTTGGTGTACTTTAATATATTATGTACTGTATTTAATACGTATTTTGTGTATTTTCACATTTCATGTACTGTATGAAATATATATTTGGTATACTTTTATATTTTATGTACAGTGTATAATATATATTTAGTTTAAATTTATATTTTATGTACTGTATATAATATATATTTGGTATACTTTGATAATTTATATACAGTATGTGATATATATTTTGTGTATTTTCAGATTTTATGCACAGTGTATAATATATATTTGGTGTACTTTTATATTTTATGTGCAGTATACAGTACGTATTTAGTGTAATTTGATATTTTGTACAGTATATAATGTATATTAGGTGAAATTTGGTATCTTATGTACAGTATATAATATACATTTGGTGCCCTTTGATATTTTATGTACAGGAGATAATATATATTTGGGTTATCTTGATATTTTGTGTGCGGTATATAATATATGTTTAGTGTACTTTTATATTTTATGTGCAGTATATAATATATACTTGGTGTACTGTGATACAGTATGTACAGAATATAATGTATATTTGGTGTACTTTGATATTTTATGTACAATATATAATATATATTTGGGGTACTGTGATATTTTATGTACGGTATATATTGTTATTTGGTGTGCTTTGATATTTTATGTACAGCATATAATATATATTTTGTATATTTTCATATTTTATGTACAGCATATATTATATATTTGGTGTAATTTTATATTTTATGTACAATATATAATATGTATTTTATTTAATTTGATATTTTATGCACAGTATATAATATATGTTTGGTGAACTTTGATATTTTTTGTTCAGTATATAATATACATTTGGTGTTCTTTCATATTTTATGTACAGTATGTAATATATATTTTGTGTATTTTCACATTTTATATACAGTATATATGTTTTGTGTATTTTGATAGTTTATGTACAGTATTTAATATATATTTGGTGTACTTTGATATAATATAGAATATATAATATACATTTGTTATACTGTGATATTTTGTGAGCTGTATATAATATATATTTGGTGTACTGTAATATTTTATGTATAGTATATAATATATTTGGTGTACTTTGATATTTTATGTACAGTTTATAATATTTATTTGGTGTACTTTGATGTTTTATTTACAGTGTATAACATATATTTCGTGTATTTTGATATTTTAAGTACAGAACCTAATATAAATTTAGTGTACTGAGACACAAAATTCACAGTAAATAATATCCGTTTGGTGTAATTTTATATTTTACGTAGAGTATATAACATATATTTGGTGTACTTTGATATTTTATGTACAGTATATAATATATATTTGGTGTACTGTGATATTTTAGGTAGTTTACATCATATATATTTGGTGTACTTTGATATTTTATGTACAGTATATAATACATATTTGGTGTGCTTCGATATTTTATGAACAGTATATAATGTATATTTGGTGTACGTTGACATTTTATGTAGAGAATATAATATATATTTTGTGAACTTTGATATTTTATGTACACTATAAATTATTGATTTGGTGTACTTTGATATTTTATGAACCGTAGATAAAATATAATTAGTGTACGATGATATTTTATGTACACTATATAATATATATTTGGGGCACTGTGATATTTTATGTACAGTATAAGAGGTATACTTGGTGTACTTTGTTATATTATGAACAGTGTATAATATATATTTGGTGTGCTTTGATATTTTATGTACAGTATATAAAATATATTTGGTGTACTGTGATATTTTATGTACGCTATATAATGTATATTAGGTGTACTTTAATATATTACGTACTGTATATAATAGGTATTTTGCGTATTTTCACATTTTATGTACAGTGTATAATATAAATTTTCTGTACTCTTATGATTTATGTATACCATGTAATATATATTTAGTTTAATTTGATATATTATGTACAGTATATTATATATATTTTGTGTACTGTGATATTTTATCTACAGTATTTGATATGTATTTTGTGTATTTTCATAATTTATGTACAGTACATAATATATATTTGGTGTACTTTTATGTATTATGTACAGTATATAACATGTATTTAGTGAAACTTGATATTTTATGTACAGTATAAAATATATATCTGGTGTGATTTCATATTTTATGTACAGTATATAATATATATTTGGGGTATTTTGATATTTTAACTACAGTATATAATATATATTTGGAGTACTTTAATATTTTATGTACAGTATATAATATACATTTGGTGTTCTCTGATATTTTATATACAATATAGAATATACATTTGTTGTACTGTGATATTTTATGCACAGTATATAATATATATTTGGTGTACTGTGATATTTTATGTACAGGGTATCATATATATTTTGAGTATTTTCATATTTTATGTACAGTATATAATATACATTTGGTGTACATTTCTATTTTATGTACAGTATATAATATATATTTAGTTTGCTTTGATATTTTACATACAGTAAATAACAAATAATTGGTGAACTTTGACCTTTTATCTACACTATATAATATACATTTGGTGTCTTTTGATATTTTATGTACAGTGGATAATATATATTTGGGGTTTTTTGATATTTTATGTACAGTTTATAATAAGTATTATGTGTATTTTCTCATTTTATGTACAATATATAGTATATATTCGGTGAACTTTTACATATTATGTACAGTATTTAATCTGTATTTAGTGTAATTTGATATTTTATGTACAGTATATAATATATATTTGGTGTGTTTTGATATTTTATGTACAGTATATAATATATATTTGGTGTAGTTTGATATTTTATGTACAGAATATAAGTTTTTTGTGTATTTTAATATGTTATGTACAGTATATAATATACTTGGTGTAATTTTATATTTTACGTTGAGTATAAAATATATTTTTTGTACAGATTCATATTTTATGTACAGTATATAATATATATTTGGTGTACTTTGATATTTTATGTACAGTATGTGATATGTATTTTGTGTATTTTCATATTTTATGTGCAGTATATATTATAGATTTGGTGTACTTTTATATTTTATTCGCATTATAGAATATGTATTTAGTGTAATTTCTTATTTTATGTACAGTATATAATATATATTTGGTGTGATTTTACATTTTACGTACAGCGTATAATACATGTTTCGTGTACTTTGATATTTCATGTACAGTATATAATAAGTTTTTTGTGTATTTTCACATTTTATGTACAGTATATAATATATATTGGGTGTACTTTGATGTTTTTTGTGTAGTATATAATATTTATTTAGTGTAATTTGATATTTTATGTACAGTATGTAATATATATTTAGAGTGCTTTGATATTTTATGTACAGTATATAATATATATTTGGTGTGATTTTATATTTTATGTACAGTATATAATATATATTTTGGGTATTTTGATATTTTATGTACAGTATATAATATATATTTGGTGTACTGTGATATTTTATGTGCAGTTTATAACGAATAATTGGTGTACTTTGTTATTTTATGTTCAATGTTTAATATACATTTGGTGTATTTTGATATTTTATGTACAGTATATAATATATATTTTGTGTAATTTCACATTTTATGTACATTACATAACATATATTTGTTGTACTTTTATATTATTTGTTCCGTACATAATATTTATTTAGTGTAATTTGACATCTTATGTACAGTATATAATATATATTTGGTGTGCTTTGATATTTTATGTACAGTTTGTGATATGCGTTTTGTGTATTTTCATATTTTATGTACAGTATATAATATATATTTGGTGTACTTTTATATTTTATGTACAGTATAGAATATGTGTTTAGTGTAAATTGATATTTTATGTTTAGTATATAATATATTTTTGGTGTGGTTTTATATTTTATGTACAGTATATAATATATATTTGCTGTATTTTGATACTTCATGTACAGTCTGTGATATGTATTTGTGCATTTTCGTATTTTATGAACAGTATATAATATATATTTGGTGTACTTTTATATTTTATGCACTGTATACAATATGTATTTAGTGTAATTTGATATTTTATGTACAGCATATAATATATATTTACTATAATTTGATATTTTATGTACAGTATGTAATATATATTTGGTGAACTTTGATATCTTATGTACAGTATATAATATAGATTTGGTGCCCTTTGATATTTTATGTACATTATATAATATATATTTGTAGTATTTTGATATTTTATGTACAGTATAATATATATTTTGTTTACTTTCACATTTTATGCACAGTATATAATATATATTTCGTGTACTTTTATGTTTTATGTACGGCATATAATATTTATTGAGTGCAACTTGATATCTTTTGTACAGTATATAATATATTTTTGGCATGCTTTGATATTTTATGTACAGTATATAATATATGTTTGGTGTACTTTGATATTTTATGTACAGTATATAATAAGTTTTTTGTGTATTTTCACATTTTATGTACAGTATATAATATATATTGGGTGTACTTTGATATTTTTTGTATAGCATATTATATTTATTTAGTGTAATTTGATATTTTATGTACAGTATGTAATATATATTTAGAGTGCTTTGATATTTTATGTACAGTATATAATATATATTTGGTGTAGTTTAATATATTTTGTACTGTACATAATACGTATTTTGAGTATTTTCACATTTTATGTACAGTATAAAATATATATTTGGTGTACTTTTTTATTTTCTGTACAGTGTATAATATATATTTAGTTTAAATTTATATTTTATGTACAGTATATAATATATATTTGGTGTACTTTGATAATTTATGTACAGTATGTGATATATATTATGTGTATTTTCATATTTTAAGCACAGTGTATAATATATATTTGGTGAAATTTATATTTTATGTACAGTATATAGTATGTATTTAGTGTAATTTGATATTTTTTGTACAGTATATATTATGTATTTGGTGTACTTTGATATTTTATGTACAGTATATAATATATATTTGGGGTATTTTGAAATTTTATGTACAGTTTGTAATATATATGGTGCATTGTGATATTTTATGTGCAGTATATAATACATATTTGGTGTACTGTGATATTTTATGTGCAGTATATAATGTATATTTGTTGTACCTTGATATTTTATGTATAGTAAATAATATAAATTTGGTGTAATTTCATATTTTATGTGCAGTATGTGATATGTATTTTGTGTATTTTCATATTTTATGTACAGTATATTATATATTTGGTGTACTTTTGTAATATATGTAGAGTATATAATATGTATTAAGTGTAATTTGATATTTTATGTACAGTATATAATATATATTTAGTAGAAATTCATATTTTATGTACAGTATATAATATATATTTGGTGAACTTTGACATTTTATGTACATTATATAATATATATATGGTGCCCTTTGATATTTTATGTACAGTATATAATATATATCTGTGGTACTCTGATAATTTATGTACAGTATATAATATATATTTTGAGTACTTTCACATTTTATGTGCAGTATATAATATATATTTTTTGTACATTTATTTTTTATGTACAGTATATAATATTTATTTAGTGTAATTTTATATCTTATGTACAGTATATTATATATATTTAATACAATTTGATATTTTATGTATAGTATGTAATATATATTTGGTGAACTTTGATATCTTATGTACAGTATATAATATAGATTTGGTGCCCTTTGATATTTCATATACATTATATTATATATATTTGTAGTATTTTGATATTTTATGTACAGTATAATATATATTTTGTTTACTTTCACATTTTATGCACAGTATATAATATATATTTCGTGTACTTTTATATTTTATGTACGGTATATAATATTTATTGAGTGTAACTTGATATCTTATGTACAGTATATAATATATATTTGGCATGCTTTGATATTTTATGTACAGTATATAATATATGTTTGGTGTACTTTGATATTTTATGTACAGTATATAATAAGTTTTTTGTGTATTTTCACATTTTATGTACAGTATATAATATATATTGGGTGTACTTTGATATTTTTTGTATAGTATATAATATTTATTTAGTGTAATTTGATATTTTATGTACAGTATGTAATATATATTTAGAGTGCTTTGATATTTTATGTACAGTATATAATATATATTTGGTGTGATTTTATATTTTATGTACAGTATATAATATATATTTTGGGTATTTTGATATTTTATGTACAGTATATAATATATATTTGGTGTACTGTGATATTTTATGTGCAGTTTATAACGAATAATTGGTGTACTTTGTTATTTTATGTTCAATGTTTAATATACATTTGGTGTATTTTGATATTTTATGTACAGTATATAATATATATTTTGTGTAATTTCACATTTTATGTACATTACATAACATATATTTGTTGTACTTTTATATTATTTGTTCCGTATATAATATTTATTTAGTGTAATTTGACATCTTATGTACAGTATATAATATATATTTGGTGTGCTTTGATATTTTATGTACAGTTTGTGATATGTGTTTTGTGTATTTTCATATTTTATTTACAGTATATAATATATATTTGGTGTACTTTTATATTTTATGTACAGTATAGAATATGTGTTTAGTGTAAATTGATATTTTATGTTTAGTATATAATATATATTTGGTGTGGTTTAATATTTTATGTACAGTATATAATATATATTTGGGTATTTTGATATTTTATGTATGGTATGTAATATATATTTGGTGTACCTTGATATTTTATGTACAGTATAAAATATATGCTTGGTGTACTGTGACATTGTATGTACAGTATATAATATATATTTGCTGTACTTTGTAATTTTATGTGCAGTAAATAACACATATATTGTATAATTTCATATTTCATGTACAGAATATAATATATGTATGTTGTACTTTTATATTTCATATACGGTACATAATATTTATTTGGTGTAATTTGATAATTTATGCAGAGAATATAATACGTATTTTGTGTATTTTAACGTTTTCTGTACACTATATAATATATAGTTAGTTTAATTTGATATTTTCTGTACAGTATTTAATATATATTTGGTGTAATTTGATATTTTATGTAAAGTATGTGATATGTATTTTTTGTATTTTCATATTTTATCTACAGTATAAAATATACATTTGGGGTACTTTTATATTTTAGGTACAGTATATAATATGTATTTAGAGTTATTTGATATTTTATGTAAGGTATATAATATATATATGGTGTACTGTGATGTTATTTAATATATATTTGCGGTATTTTTATATTTTACGTACAGTATATAATATGTATTTGGTGGGCTTTGACATTTTAAGTACAGTATATTATATATATTTGGTGTACTTTCATATTTTATGTACAGTATGAGATATATATTTTGTGTATTTTCATAATTTATTCACAGTATATAATATATATTTGGTGTACTATTATATTTTATGTACAATACATAACATGAATTTAGTGTAATTTGATATTTTATGTACAGTATATAATATATATTTGGTGTGATTTTTTATTTTATGTACAGTATATAATATGTATTTGGTGTACTTTGATATTTTATGTACAGTATAAAATGTATATTTGGTGTACTTTGATATTTTATGTACAGTATATAAAATATATTTGGCGTACTTTGATATTTTATGTACAGTGTACAATATATATTTGTTTTACTTTTATATTTTATGTATGGTATATAATATTTGTTTAGTATAATTACATATTTTATGTACTGTACATGATATATATTTGTTGTGCTTTGAGATTTTATGTAGAGCATATAATATATATTTGGTGTACTTTGATACTTTATGTACAGTTTATAATACGTATTTTGTGTATTTTCAAATTTTATTACTATGTATAATATATATTTGGTGTGATTTTATATTTTATGTACAGGATATAATATATATTTGGTGTACTTTGATATTTTATGTACAGTATATAATATATATTTGCTGTATTTTGATATTTCATGTACAGTCTGTGATATGTATTTGTGCATTTTCGTATTTTATGTACAGTATATAATATATATTTGGTGTACTTTTATATTTTATGCACTGAATACAATTTGTACTTAGTGTAATTTGATATTTTATGTAGAGCATATAATATATACTTACTATAATTTCATATTTTATGTACAGTATATAATATATACTTGGTGAACTTTGATATATTTTGTACAGTATATAATATACATTTGGTGCCCTGTCATATTTTATGTACAGTATATAATGTATATTTGTGGTATTTTGATATTTTATGTAAAGTATATAATATATATTTTGTGTACTTTCACATTTTTTGAACACTATATAATATATATATGCTGTACTTTTATATTTTATGTATGGTATATAATACTTAACTAGTGTAATTTCATATTTTATGCACAGTATATAATATATATTTGGTGTGCTTAGATATTTTATGTACAGTATATAATATATATTTGTGTTATTTTGATATTTTATGTACAGTATATATTATATATTTTGTGCACTTTCACATTTTATGTACACCATATAATATATATTTGCTGTACTTTTTTATTTTATGTACCGTATATAATATGTATTTAGTGTAATTTTATATTTTATATAGAGTATATAATGTATATTTGGTGTGATTTTATATTCTATCTATTGTATATAATATATATTTGGTGTACTTTGATATTTTATGTACAGTACATAATAAATATTTGGTGTACTTTGATATTTTATGTATAGTATATAATATATATTTGGGGAATATTGATATTTTATGTACAGTATATAATATATATGGTGTATTGTGATATTTTATGCACAGTATATACTATATATTTTGTGTACGGTTATATTTTATTTACTGTATATTATACGTATTTTGTGTATTTTCACATTGAATGTACAGTATATAATATATATTTGGTGTACTTTTATATTCTATGTACAGTATATAATATATATTTCCTTTATTTGATATGTTATGTACAGTATATAATATAAATTTGGTGTACTTTGCTATTTTATGTACAGTATATAATATATATTTGAGGTATTTTGATATTTTATGTACAGTTTACAATATTTATATGGTGTATTTTGAAATTTTATGTACAGTATATTATATATCTGGTTTACTGTGATATTTAATGTACAGTATATAATTTATATTTGGTGTACTTTGATATTTTATGTACAGTATATAATATACATTTAGTTTAATTTGATATTTTATGTACAGTATATAATATATATTTGGTGTACTTTCAAATTTTATGTACAGTATGAGATATATATTTTGTGTATTTTCATAATTTATGCACAGTGTATAATATATATTTGGTGTACTATTATAATTTATGTACAATACATAACATGTATTTAGTGTAATTTGATATTTTATGTACAGTATATAATATATATTTGGTGTGATTTTTTATTTTATGTACAGTATATAATATGTTTTTGGTGTACTTTGATATTTTATGTACAGTATAAAATGTATATTTGGTGTACTTTGATATTTTATGTACAGTATATAATATATATTTGGTGTACTGTGTTATTTTATGTACATTTTAAACTATATATTTGGTGTACTGTGATATATTATGTACAGTATATAATGTATATTTGATGTGATTTGATATTTTATGTAGAGTATATAATATATATTTGGTGTGCTTCGATATTTTATGTTCAGTGTATAATATACATTTGGTGTACTTTGATATTTTATGTGCAGTATATAATGTATATTTGGTGTACTTTTATATTTCATATACAGTATAGAGTACATATTTTATAGAAATTCATATTTTATGTACAGTGTGTAATATATATTTGGTGTACTTTGATATTTTATGTACGGTATATAGTACATATTTAGTGTAATTTGATATTTTATGTACTGTATATAATATATATTTGGTGTTCTTTGATATTTTATGTAAAGTATATAATATATATTTGGTGTAGTTTGATATTTTATGTGCAGTATATAATAAATATTTTGTGTATTTTCACATTTTATGTACAGTATATAATATATATTGGGTGTACTTTCATACTTTATGTACAGTATATAATATCTATCTGGTGTACTTTTATATATTATATGCAATGTATAATATACATTTGTTTTTCTGTGATGTTTTATGTGCTGTATATATTATATATTTTGTGTACTGTGATATTTTATGTTCACTATATAATATATTTGGTGTACTTTTATATTTTATGTACAGTTTATAATATTTGTTTGGTGTACTTTGTTATTTTATTTACAGTATATAACATATATTTGGTGTCATTTGACATTTTAAGTACAGTACATTATATAAATTTGGTGTAATTAGACGCTTAATTTAGAGTATATAATATTCAGTTGCTGTAATTTTATATTTTATGTAGTGTATAAAACATATATTTGGTGTACTTTGATATTTTATGTAGAGTATATAATATATATTTGGTGTACTGTGATATTTTAGGTTCTTTATAATATATATAGGTGTACTTTGATATTTTATGTACAGTATATAATTCATATTTGGTGTGCTTTGATATGTTATGTACAGTATAAAATATATATTTGGCATACGTTGATATTTTATGAACAGTATCTACCATATATTTTGTCTACTTTGATATTGTATGTACATTATATAATATTGATTTGGTGTAGTTTCATACTTTACGTACCGTAGATAAAATATATTTGGTGTACTGTGATATTTTATGTACAGTATATCAGGTATATTTGGTGTCCTTTTTATTTTATGTACAGTATATAATTTATAATTGGTGTGCTTTGATATTTTATGTACAGTACATAAAATATATTTGGTGGACAGTAATAATTCATGTAAAGTATATAATATATATTTTGTGTATTTTCAAATTTTATGTACAGTATATAATATATATTTGGTGTACTATTACATTTTATGTACAGTATATAAGATATATTTAATGTTATTTGATATTTTATGTACAGTATATAATATATAATTGATGTGCTTTTATATTTAATGTACAGTATATAAAATATATATGGTGTACTTTGATATTTTATATAGAGTATATAATATAAATTTTGTTTATTTTCACATTTATGTGCCGTATATAATATATATTTAGTGTACATTTATATTTCATGTAAAGTATATGATATATATTTAGTGTAATTTGATATTTCATGTACAGTATATAATATATATTTGGTGAACTTTCACATTTTATGTACAGTATATAGTATACATTTGGTGTCCTTTGGTATTTCATGTACAGTATATAATATATATTTGGTGTACTGTGATATTTTATGTACAGTATATAATATATATTTGGTGTACTTTGATACTTTATGTACAGTATATGATGTATATTTCATGTACTTTAATATTTTATGTACAGTATATAATATAAATTCGGTGTGCTTTGATATTTTATACACAGTATATAATATACATTTGGTGTACTTTGATATTTTATGTACAGAATACAATATATATTTGGTGAAGTTTGTTATTTTTTGTTCATTATATAATATACTTTTGGTGTCCTTTCACATTTTATGTACAGTATATAATATATATTTTGTGTATTTTCTCATTTTGTGTGGAGTATATAATATACATTTGTTGTACTGTGATTTTTTATGTACAGTATATAATATATATTTGGTGTGCTATGATATTTTATGTACTGTACATAATATGTATTTGGTATATTTTCATATTTTATGTACATTATATAATATATATTTGGTGTACTTTTATATTTTATGTACAGTATATGGTATATATTTAGCATAATTTGATATTTTATGTACAGTATATAATATATATTTGGTGTGCTTTGATATTTTATGTACAGTATATAATATATATTTGGGTTATTTTGATATTTTATGTACACTATATTATATATGGTGTATTGAGATATTTTATGTACAGTATATAATATATATTGGGTGTACTGTGATATTTTATGTGCAGTATATAATGTATAATTGGTGTAATTTGATATCTTATGCACAGTATATAATATATATTTGGTGTATTTTGATATTTTATGTACAGTGTGTGATATGGGTTTTGTGTATTTTCACATTTTATGTACAGTATATAATATATATTTGGTGTACTTTTATATTTTTTGTACAGTATATAATATGTATTTAGTGTAATTTGATATTTTACGTTCAGTATATAATATATATTTAGTATAACTTGATATTTTATGTACAGTATATAATATATATTTGGTGAACTTTGATATATCATGTACAGCATATAATGTATATTTGGTGCCCTTTGATATTTTATGTACAGTATATAATACATATTTGGGGTATTTTGATATTTTATATATGGTATATAATATGTATTTTGTGTACTTTTATATTTTATGTCCAGTATATAATATATTCTTGGTGTACTGTGAAATTGGATGTACAGTATATAATATATATTTGGTGTACTTTGATATTTTATGTACAGTATGTAAAATATATTTGGTGTACTTTGATATTTTATATACAGTTTATAATATATATTTTGTATATTTTCATATTTTATGTACAGTATATAATACATATTTGGTGCACTTTTATATTTTATGTATGGTATAAAATCTTTATTTAGTGTGATTTCATGTTTTATGTACAGTACATAATATATATTTGGTGTGCTTTGGTATGTTATATAGAGCATAAAATATATATTTGGTGTACTTTGATATTTTATGTAAAGAATATAATACGTATTTTGTGTATTTTCACATTTTATGTGCAGTACATAATATATATTTGGTGCACTTTTATGTTTTATGTACAGTATATAATATAAATTTAGTTTAATTTGATATTTTTTGGACAGTATAGAATATATATTTGGTGTACTTTGATATTTTATGTACAGTGTGTGATATGTATTTTGTGTATTTTCCTATTTTATGGACAGTATATAATATTTATTTGGTGTACTTTTATTTTTTGTTTATTATATAATATGTATTTATTGTAATTTGGTATTTTGTGTGCAGTATGTAATATATAGGGTGTGATTTTATATTATATGTACAGTATATAATATATATTTGGTGTGCTTTGATATTTTTTGTACAGTATATAGTATATATTTTGGTGTACTTTGATATTTTATGTACATTATATAATATTTATTTTGTATATTTTCATATTTTTCGTACAGTAGATAAGATATACTGTGTACTTTTTTATTTTATGTATAGTGTATAATATTTATTTAGTGTAATTTGTTTTTTTACGTACAGTATGTAATATATATTTTGAGTACTTTGATATTTTATGTAGAGTATACAATATATATTTGGTGTACTTTAATATATTATGTACTGTATATAATACGTATTTTGTGTATTTTCACATTTTATGTACAGTATAAAATATATATTCGGTGTACTTTCATATATTATGTACAGTGTACAATATATATTTTGTTTAAATTGACATTTTATGTACAGCATATAATATATATTTGGTGTACTTTGATAATTTATGCACAGTATGTGATATATGTTTTGTGTATTTTCATATTTTATGCACAGTGTATAATATATATTTGGAATACTTTGATATTTTATGTACAGTATATTATACAAATTGTGTAGATTCATATTTTATGTACAGTATAAAATGTACATTTGGTGTACTTTTATATTTTATATACAGTATATAATATATATTTAGTTTAATTTGATATTTTATGTACAGTAAATAATATACATTTGGTGTACTTTGATATTTTATGTACAGTATATAAAATATATTTGGTGTACTTTGATATTTTATGTACAGTATACAATATATATTTTGTATATTTTCATATTTTATGTGCAGAATATAATATATATTTGGTGTACTTTTATATTTTATGTATGGTGTGTAATATTTATTTACTGTAATATCATATTTTATGTACAGTACATAATATATATTTGGTGTGCTTTGGTATTTTATGTATAGCATATAATATATATTTGGTGTACTTTGATATTTTATGTACAGTATAAAATACGTATTTTGTGTATTTTCACATTTTGTGTGCAGTATATAATATATATTTGGTGTACTTTTATATTTTATGTTCAGTATATAATATATATGTAGTTTAATTTGATATTTTTTGTGCAGTATATAATATATATTTGGTGTACTTAGGTATTTTATGTACAGTGTGTGATATGTATTTTTTGTATTTTCATATTATATGGACAGTATATAATATATATTTGGTGTACTTTGATATTTTATGTACAGTATATAATATGTATTTATAGTAATTTGATATTTTATGTACAGTATGTAATATATATTGGGAATTATTTTATATTATATGTACAGTATATACTATATATTTGGTGTTCCTTTCTGTTCCGTTCCGTTCTGTTCCGTTCCATTCCATTCTGTTCCATTCCGTTCCGTTCTACTAGGGTTGATCCAATTCCATTCTATTCCATTCCATTCCAGTCCGTTCCATTCCGTTATGTTCCGCGTCGATCTACTCGGGTTGATTCAATTCCTTTCTATTCCGTTCCATTCCATTCCATTCCATTGCATTCAATTCCATTCCATTCCATTCCATTAAATTCCATTCCATTCCTTTCCATTCCATTCCATTCCATTCCATTCCTTTCCATTCCATTCCATTCCATTCCATTCCATTCTACTCGGGTTGATTCAATTCCATTCCACTCTTTCCATTCCATTCCATTCCATTCCATTCCATTCCATTCCATTCCATTCCATTCCACTTGAGTTGATTCAATTCCATTCTACTCTCCATTCCATTCCATTCCATTCCTTTCCTTTACATTCCATTCCATTCTACTCCAGTTGATTCCATTCTGTTCCGTTTCGTTCCGTTCCGTCCCGTCCCGACCCGTCCCGTCCCATCCCGTACCATCCCATCCCATTCCGTTCTACTCGGGTTGATTCCATTCCATTCCGTTCTGTTCCGTTCCTTTCCGTTCAGTTCCTTTCCGTTCCGTTCCACTTGGGTTGATTCAATTCCATTCTGTTACATTCCATTACATTCTGTTCCATTCCAATACGTTCCGCGTTGTTCTACTCGGGTTGATTCAATTCCATTCTATTCCATTGAATTCCATTCCATTCCATTCCATTCCATTCCATTCCATTCCATTCCATTCCGTTCTACATGGGTTGATTCCATTCCATTCCATTCCATTCCATTCCATTCCATTCCTCTCACTCGGGTTGATTCAATACCATTCTATTCCATTCCATTCCTCTCACTCGGGTTGATTCAATACCATTCTATTCCATTCCATTCCGTTCCGTTCCATTCCATTCCGATCCGTTCCGTTCTGTTCTACTTCCATTCCACTCCATTCCATTCCATTCCATTCCATTCCATTCCATTCCATTCCATTCCATTCCATTCCAATCCATTCCATTCTACTCGGGTTGATTCCGTTTCATTCCATTCCATTCCATTCCATTCCATTCCATTCCATTCCATTCCATTCCATTCCTTTCACTCAGGTTGATTCAATTCCATTCTATTCCTTTCCATTCTGTTCCATTCCATTCCGTTCCGCTCCATTCCGTTCAGTTCTACTCGGGTTGATTCAATTCAATTCTATTCCATTCCATTCCATTCTATTCCATTCCATTCCATTCCGTTCCATTCCTTTCCATTCCATTGTACTCGGGTTGACTCCATTCCATTCCATTCCATTCCATTCCATTCCAATCCATTCCATTCCATTCCATTCCATTGTACTCGGGTTGATTCCATTCCATTCCATTCCATTCCATTCCATTCCATTCCATTCCATTCCATTCCATTCCACTCGGGTTGATTCCATTCCATTCCATTCCATTCCATTCCATTCCATTCCATTCCATTCCATTCCATTCCATTCCATTCCATTCTACTCGGGTTGATTCCATTCCATTCCATTAAATTCCATTCCATTCCATTCCATTCCATTCCATTCCATTCCATTCCATTCTACTCGGGTTCATTCCATTCTATTCCGTTCCATCTCGTCATGTCCCGTCCCGTCCCGTCCCGTCCTGTTCCGTTCTACTCGGGTTGCTTCCATTCCGTTCCGTTCCGTTCCGTTGCATTCTTTTCTGTTCCATTCCGTTCCATTCTACTCGGGTTGATTCAATTCCATTCTATTCCATTCCATTCCTTTCCATTCCATTCCATTCCATTCCATACTATTCCATTCCGTTCTACTCGGGTTGGTTCCATTGAGTTCCGTTCCATTCCGTTCCATCCCACCTCGTCCCGTCCCGTCCTGTCCCGTCCCGTCCCGTCCCATCCCGTGCCGTTCTACTCGGGTTGATTCCATTCCATTCCGTTCCGTTCCGTTCCGTTCAGTTCTATTCCATTCCGTTCCGCTCTACTCGGGTTGATTCAATTCCATTCTATTCCATTCCATTCCATTCCGTTCCATTCTGCTATGTTCCGCGTTGATCTACTCGGGTTGATTCAATTCCATTCTATTCCGTTCCATTCCTTTCCATTCCATTCCATTCCATTCCATACTATTCCATTCCATTCTACTCGGGTTGATTCCATTGAGTTCCATTCCATTCCGTTCCGTCCCGTCCCGTCCCGTCCCAACCCGTGCCGTTGTACTCGGGTTGATTCCATTCCATTCCGTTCCGTTCCGTTCCTTTCCGTTCCGTTCTCTTCCATTCCGTTCCGTTCTACTCGGGTTGATTCAATTCCATTCTATTCCATTCCATTCCATTCTGTTCTGTTCCACTATGTTCTGGGTCGATCTACTCGGGTTGATTCAATTCCTTTCCATTCCATTCCATTCCATTGCATTCCATTCCATCCCATTCCATTCCTTTCTACTTGGGTTGATTCCATTCTGTTCCGTTCCGTTCCGTCCCGTCCTGACCCGTCCCGTCCCGTCCCGTCCCGTCCCGTTCCGTTCTACTCGGGTTGATTCCATTCCATTCCGTTCCGTTCCGTTCCATTCCGTTCCGTTCCGTTCCGTTCGTTCTGTTCTATTCCATTCCGTTCCGTTCTACTCGGGTTGATTCAATTCCATTGTATTCCATTCCATTCCATTCCATTCCGCTCCGCTCTGTAGCACGTCGATCTACTCGGGTTGATTCCATTCCATTCCATTCCATTCCATTCCATTGCATTCCATTCCATTCCATTCCATATAAAATATATTTGGTGAAACTTGATACTTAATGTACAGTATACAATATATATTTGGTGGAAATTAATATTTTATATAAAGTTAGTAATATATATTTGGTGAAATTTCATATTTTATGTACAGTATATAATATATATTGGTTGAAATTTGATATTTTATGTACAGTATGTAATGTATTTGGTGAAATTTCATATTTTAAGTACACTATATAATATATATTTGCTGAAATTTGATATTTTATGTACAGTATATAATATGTATTTGGTGTACTTTTCTATTTTATGTACAGTATATAATATATATTTGGTGTACTCTGATACTTTATGTACATTATATAATGAATATAAGGTGTACTTTGATGTTTTATGTACAGTATATAGTATATATTTGTAGTGTTTTGATATTTTATTTACTGTATATAATATATATTTGGTGTCTTTGATATTTTATGTACAGTACATAATATATATTTGGTATATTTTCCTATTTTATGTACAGTATATAATATATATTTGGTGTACTTTTATATTTTTTCTACAGTATATAGTATATATTTAGTATAATTTGATATTGTATGTACAGTATATAATATATATTTCGTGTGCTTTGATATTATATGTACAGCAAATAATATATATTTGGGGTATTTTGATATTTAATGTACACTATATTATATATGTGGTGTATTGTGATATTTTATATACTCTATATAATATATATTTGGTGTACTGTGATGTTTTTTGTCCAGTATATAATGAATAATTGGGGTAATTTGATATTTTATGTACAGTATATAATATATATTTGGTGTATTTTGATATTTTATGTACGGTTTGTGATACGTGTTTTGTGTATTTTCATATTTTATGTACAGCATATAATATATATTTGGTGTACTTTTCTATTTTATGTACAGTATAAAATATGTAGTTAGTGTAATTTGATATTTTATGTACAGTATATAATATATATTTAGTATAATTTGATATTTTATGTACAGTATATAATATATATTTGGTGAACTTTGATATCTCATGTACAGCATATAATGTACGTTTTTTGCCCTTTGATATTATATGTACAGTGTATAATACATATTTGGGGTATTTTGATATTTTATGTACAGTATATAATATATATGTGGGGTATTTGGATATTTTATGTACAGTATATAATATATATGGTGCATTGTGATATTTTATGTGCAGTATATAATATGAATTTGGTGTACTTCCATATTTTATGTACCGTATAAAATATGTATTTAGTTTAATTTGAAATTTTATGTACAGGATATAATATTTATTTGGTGTACTTTGATATTTTATGTATAGTATATAATATATATTTAGTTTAATTTGAGATTTTATGTACAGTATATAATATATATTGGGTGTACTTTGATATTTAATGTACTGTATATTGTGTATATTTGGGGTACTGTGATATTTTTTGTACAGTATATAATGTATATTTGGTGTACTTTGATATTTTATGTATGGTACATAATATATATTTGGTGTGCTTTGATATTTTATGTAGATTATATAATATATATTTGGTGCACTTTGATACTTTACGTACAGTATATAATATATATATGGTATATTTTCATATTTTACTTACAGTATATAATATATATTTGCTGAACTTTTATATTTTATGTACAGTATATAATATTTATTTAGTGTAATTTGATATTTTATGTACAGTATATAATATATCTTTGGGGTGTTTTTATATTTTATGTACAGTATATAATATATATGGTGTATTGTGATATTTTATGTATAGTATATAATATATATTTGGTGTACTGTGATATTTTAGGTACAGTGTATTGTGTACATCTGGTGTATTTGATATATTATGTACAGTATATTATATATATTTGGTGTACTTACATATTTTATGTAAAGTATACAATATATATTTTGTGTAATTTGATATTTTATGTACAGTATATAATATATATTGGGGGTATTTACATATTTTATGTACCGTATATATTATATATGAGGTGTATTGTGATATTTTATGAAGAGTCTATAATATATGTTTGGAGCACTGTGATATTTTATTTACACTATATAATGTATAATTGGTGTGCTTTGATATTTTATGTACATTGTATTATATATTTGGTATACTTTGATATTTTATATACAGTATATATCACATATTTTTTTATATTTTCATGTTTTATGTACAGTATATATTATATATTTGGTGTACTTTTATATTTTATATTTGGTATATAATATTTATTTAGTGTAATTTCATATTTTAAACACAGTACATAATATATATTTGGCGTGCTTTGGTATTTTATGTACAGCATATAATGTACATTTGGTGAACTTTGGTATTTCATGTACAGTATATAATACGTATTTTCTGTATCTTCACATTTTATGTACAGTATATAATATATATTTGGTGTACTTTTATATTTTTTGTACGGTATATAATATATATTTAGTTTAATTTGATATTTTTTCTACAATATAATATATATTTGGTGTACTTTGATATTTCATGTAATGTGTGATATGTATTTTGTGTATTTTCATATTTTATGTACAGTATATAATATATATTTGGTGTACTTTTATATTTTATGTACAGTATATAATATGTATTTAGTGTAATTTGATATTATATGTACAGTATGTAAAATATATTGGGTGTGATTTTATATTATATGTACAGTATATAATTTATATTTGGTGTCTTTTGATATTTTATGTATAGTATATAATATATATATGGTGTACTTTGATATTTTATGTACATTATATAATATATATTTTGTATATTTTCATATTTTATGTACAGTGTATGAGATATATTTTGTGTACTTTTATATTTTATGTATAGTATATAATATTTTTTTAGTGCAATTTGCTATTTTGTGTACAGTATGTAATATATATTTAGAGTGCTTTGATATTTTATGTACAGTATATAATATATATTTGGTGTACTTTAATATATTATGTACTGTATATAATACGTATTTTGTGTATTTTCAGATTTTATGTACAGTATATAATATATATTTGGTGTAGTTTTCTATCTTACGTACAGTGTATAATATATATTAATTTAAATTGATATTTTATGTACAGTATATAATATATATTTGGTGTACTTTGATAATTTATGTACAGTATGTGATATATATTTTGTGTATTTTCATATTTTATGCACAGTTTATAATATACATTGGGTGTACCTTTATATTTTATGTACAGTATATAGTATGTATTTAGTGTTATTTGATATTTTATGTACAGTATATAATGTATATTAGGTGAAATTTGATATCTTATGTACAGTATATAATATTATAATATATATTTGGTGCCCTTTGATATTTTATGTACAGGATATAATATATATTTGGGGTATTTTGATATTTTGTGTACGGTATATAATATATTTTTAGTGTACTTTTTTATTGTATGTGCAGTATATAATATATTCTTGGTGTACTGTGATATTGTATGTACAGTATATAATGTATATTTGGTGTACTTTGATATTTTATGTACAACTTATAATATATAGTTGGTGTACTTTGATATTTTATATACAATATATAATATACATTTGTTGTACTGTGATATTTTATGTACAGTATATAATAAATATTTGGTGTAATGTGATATTTTATGTATAGTATATAATATGTACTTTGTGTGTTTTCCAATTTTATGTACAGTATATAATACATTTTTGGTGTAGTTTGATAATTTATGTACAGTATATAATATATATTTGGTTTACCTTGATATATTATATAGAATATGTAATATACATTAGTTATACTATGATATTTTATGAGCTGTGTATAATATATATTTGGTGTACTGTGATATTTTATGTACGGTATATATTGTTTATTTGGTGTGCTTTGATATTTTATGTACAGTATATAATATATATTTGGTGTACTTTGCAATTTTATGAACAGCATATAATATATATTTTGTATATTTTCATATTTTATGTACAGCATATAATATATATTTGGTGTACTTTTATATTTTATGTACAGTACATAATATGTATTTAATTTAATTTGATATTTTATGCACAGTATATAATATATGTTTGGTGAACGTTGATATATTTTGTTCTGTATATAATATACATTTGGTGTCCTTTCATATTATATGTACAGTATATAATATATATTTTGTGTATATTCACATTTTATGTACATTATATAATATATGTTTCGTGTATTTTGATAGTTTATGTACAGTATTTAATATATATTTGGTGTACTTTGATTTATTATATAGAATATATAATATACATTTGTTATACTGTGATATTTTATGAGCTGTATATAATATATATTTGGTGTACTGTGATATTTTATGTACAGTATATAATATATTTGGTGTACTTTGATAATTTATGTACAGTTTATAATATTTATTTAGTGTACTTTGATATTTTATTTAAGGTATATAAAATATATTTCATGTATTTTGATATTTTAAGTACAGAACCTAATACAAATTTAGTGTACTTAGCCACATAATTTACAGTTAATAATATTCGTTTGGTGCAATTTTATATTTTATGTAGAGTATATAACAAATATTTGGTGTACTTTGATATTTTATGTACAGTATATAATATATATTTGGTGTACTGTGATATTTTATGTGCAGTATATAAGGTATAATTGGTGTATTTTGATATTTTATGTACAGTATGTAATATATATTTGGTGTATTTTGATATTTTATGTACAGTATATAATATATATTTGTGGTATTTTGATATTTTATGTACAGTATGTAATATATATTTTGTGTAACTTCACATTTTATGTACAGTACATAACATATATTTGTTGTACTTTTATACTTTTTCTTCAGTATATAATATTTATTTATTGTAATTTGACATCTTATGCACATTATATAATATATATTTGGTGTGCTTTGATATTTTATGTACAGTATGTGATATGTGTTTTGTGTATTTTCATGTTTTATGTACTGTACATAATACATATTTTGCGTGCTTTTATATTTTATGTACAGTATAGAATATGTATTTAGTGTAAATTGATATTTTATGTTCAGTATATAATATATATTTGGTGTGATTTTATATTTTATGTACAGTATATAATATATATATTGGAATTTTTATATTTTATGTACTTTATATAATATATATTTGGTGTACCTTGATATTTTATGTACAGTATGTAATATATACTTGGTGTACTGTGACATTGTATGTACAGTATATAATATATATTTGGTGTACTTTGTAATTTTATGTGCAGTATATTACACGTATGTTGTATATTTTCATATTTCATGTACAATATATAATATGTGTTTGATGAACTTTTATATTTCATATACGGTATGAAATGTTTATTTGGTGTAATTTGATAATTTATGCAGAGAATTTAATAGTTATTTTGTGTATTTTCACATTTTATGTACACTATATAATATATAGTTTAATTTGATATTTTCTGTACAGTATTTAATATATATTTGGTGTAATATGATATTTTTTGTAAAGTATGTGAAATGTATTTTGTGTATTTTCATATTTTATCTACAGTATATAATATACATTTGGGGTACTTTTACATTTTTGGTACAGTATATAATATGTATTTAGTGTTATTTGATATTTTATGTACAGTATATCATGTGTATTTTGTGTAATTTGATATTTTACTTACAGTATATAATATATATTTGGTGTAGTTTTATATTTTATGTACCGTATAGAATATATATTTAGTGTAAATTGATATTTAATGTTCAGTATATAATATATATTTGCGGTATTTTTATATTTTATGTACAGTATACAATATATATATGGTGTACAGTGATATTTTATGTACAGTATATAATGTATATTTGATTTACTTTGATATTTTATGTACAGTATAAAATATATATTTGGTGTGCTTTGTCATTTTAAGTACATTATATAATATATATTTGGTGTACTTTGGAAATTTATGTACAGTATATAATACTTATATTGTATATTTTCATATTTCATGTACAGTATAAAATATATATTTGTTGTACTTTTATATTTCATGTACGGTATATAATATTTATTTGGTGTAACTTGATAAGTTATGCAAAGTATATAATACGAATTTTGTGTATTTTCACATATTATGTACAATATAAAATATATATTTAGTTTAATTTCATATTTTCTGTACAGTATTTAATATATATTTGGTGTAATTTGATATTTTTTGTAAAATATGTGATATGTATTTTGTGTATTTTCATATTATATCTACAGTATATAATATACATTTTGAGTACTTTTATATTTTAGGTACATTATATAATATATATTTAGTGTAATTTGATATTTTATGTACAGTATGTCTTGTATATTTTGTGTAATTTGATATGTTACTTACAGTATATAAAATATATTTGGCGTACTTTGATATTTTATGTACAGTATATAATATATATTTTGTATAATTTCTTATTTTTTATATGGTATATGATATATATTTGGTGTACTTTTATATTTTATGTATGGTATATAATATTTATTTAGTATAATTTCATATTTTATGTACAGTACATAATATATATTTGGTATGCTTTGATGCTTTATGTACAGTATATAATACGTATTTTGTGTATTTTCACATTTTATTACAGTATATAATATATATTTAGTGTGATTTTATATTTTATGTACAGTATATAGTATATATATGGTGTAATTTGATATTTAATGTACCGTATATAATATCTTTTGGTGTACTTTGATATTTTATGTACAGTATATAATATATATTTGCTGTATTTTGATATTTCATGTACAGTCTGTGATATATATTTGAGCATTTTCGTATTTTATGTACATTATATAATATATATTTGGTGTACTTTTACATTTTATGCACTGTATACAATATGTATTTAGTGTAATTTGATATTTTATGTACAGCATATAATATATATTTACTATAATTTGATATTTTATGTACAGTATAAAATATATACTTGGTGAACTTTGGTATCTTATGTACAGTATATAATATACATTTGGTGCCCTGTGATATTTTATGTACAGTATATAATATATATTTGTGGTATTTTGATATATTATGTACAGTATATAATATATATTTTGTGTAATTTCACATTTTATGAACACTATATAATATATATTTGCTGTCCTTTTATATTTTATGTACGGTATATAATACTTATTTAGTGTAATTTCATATTTTACGTACAGTATATTATATATATTTGGTGTAATTTGATATTTTATGTACAGTATATAATGTATATTTGGTGAATGTTGATATTTTATGCACAGTATATAATATATATTTGGGGCATGTTGATATTTTATGCACAGTATAAAACATATATGGTGTATTGTGTTATTATATGTACAGAATATAACATATATTTTGTGTACTGTGATATTTTAAG
This sequence comes from Gorilla gorilla gorilla, assembly GCF_029281585.2. Classification (NCBI taxonomy): domain Eukaryota; kingdom Metazoa; phylum Chordata; class Mammalia; order Primates; family Hominidae; genus Gorilla; species Gorilla gorilla. Next base: position 30,097,273 of record NC_073241.2, on the reverse strand, counting down.
TGCAGTATATAATGTATAATTGGTGTACTTTGATATTTTATGCGCAGTATATAATATATATCCATTCCATTTTGATATTTTATGTACAGTACGTGATATGTATTTTGTGTATTTTCATATTTTATGTGCAGAATATAATATATATTTGGTGTACTTTTATAGATATTATATGGTATATAATATTTATTTAGTGCAATTTCATATTTTATATACAGTGTATAATTTATATTTCGTGTGCTTTGATATTTTATGTACAGCATATAATATATATTTGGTGTACTGTGAGATTTTATGTACAGTTTATAATATATATTTGGGGTATTTTGATATTTTATGTACAGTATATATTATACATGGTGTATTGTGATATTTTATGTATAGTATATAATGTATATTTGGTGTACAGTGATATTTTATGTGCAGTATATAATGTATAATTGGTGTACTGTGATATTTTATGTAAAGTATATAATATATATTTGGTGTAAATTGATATTTTATGTACAGTAAGTGATATGTGTTTTGTGAATTTTCATATTTTATGTACTGTATATAATATATATTTTGTGTATTTTAAATTTTATGTAGAGTATATAATGTGTTTTTATTGTAAATTGATATTTTATCTACAGTATACAACATATATTTAGTAAAATTTGATATTTTATGTGCTGCATATAATGTAAAATTGGTATACTGTGATATTTTATGTACAGTTTATAATATATATTTGGTGTATTTTCTTCTTTTATGTGCAGTATATAATATATATTTGGTGTACTTTGATATTTTAAGAACAGTATATAATATATATTTGCGGTATTTTTATTTTTTATGTACATTATATAATATATATGGTGTATTGTGATATTTTATGTACAGTATATTATATATTTGGTGTACTGTGATATTTTATGTGCAGTATATAATGTATATTTGGTGTACTTTGATATTTTATGTACAGTATATAATACGTATTTTGAGTATTTTCACATTTTATGTACAGCATATAATATATATTTTGTGTACTTTTATATTTTATGAACAGTATATATTATATATTTAATTTAATTTGATATTTTTTGCACAGTATATAATATATATTTGGTGTACTTTTATATTTTATGTACTGTGAGTGATATGTATTTTGTGTATTTTCATAATTTATGTACAGTGTATAACATATATTTGGTGTACTTTTATATTTTATGTACATTATATAATAAGTATTTAGTGTAATTTTATATTTTATGTACTTTATATAATATATATTGGGTGTCATTTTATATTATATGTACAGTATATAATATATATTTGGTGTACTTTTATATTTTATGTACATTATATGAAATAAATTTGGTGTTCTTTGTTATTTTATGTACATTATATAATATATATATAGCATATTTTCATATTTTATGTACCTTATATAAGATATATTTTGTGTACTTTTATATTTTATGTATAGTATATAATATTTATTTCGTGTAATTTGATATTTTATGTACAGTATATAATATATATTTAAAGTGCTTTGATATTTTATGTACTGTATATAATATATATTAGGTGTACTTTAATATATTATGTACTGTATATAGTGTGTATTTTGTGTATTTTCACTTTTTATATAAAGTATGAAATGTAAATTAGGTGTACTTTTATATTTTATGTACGGTGTATAATATATATTTAGTTTAAATTGATATATTATGTGCATTATATAATATATATTTGGTGTACTTTGACAATTTATGTACAGTATGTGATATATACTTTGTGTATTTTCATATTTTATGCACAGTGCATAATATATATTTGGTGTACTTTTATATTTTATGTATAGTATATAATATGTATTCATTGTAATTTGGTATTTTATGTACAGTATATAATATATATTTGTTGTACTTTGACATTTTATGTCAATAATATAGACATAATAGACCTTATGTCTATAATATAAAATTGTGGTATATTGATATTTTATGTACAGTATATTGAATATATTTTATTGTGATATTTAAAGTAGAGTATATAATATATATTTGGTGTATTGTGATATATTATGTACGGTATATAATGTATATTTGGTGTACTTTGATATTTTATATACAGTATATAATATACATTTGGTGTGCTTTGATGTTTTATGTACAGTATATAATATATATTTGGTGCACTTTGATATTTTATGTACATTATAAAATATATATTTGGTGTACTGTGATATTTTATGTACTGTATATTATAAGTGTTTTCTGTATTTTCATATTTTATGTACAGTATATAATATATATTTGGTGCACTTTTATATTTTATGTACAGTATATAATAAATATTAACTTTTATTTGATATTTTATTTGCAGTATATAATATAAATTTGGTGTACTTTAGTATTTTATGTACAGTATATAATATATATTTGTGGTATTTTGGAATTTTATATACAGTTTATAATATTTAAATGGTGTATAGTGATATTTTACGTACAGTATATTATATATCTGGTTTGATGTGATATTTAATGTAGATTATATAATTTATATTTGGTGTACTTTGATATTTTATGTACAGTATATAATATACATTTAGTTTAATTTGATACTTTGTGTACAGTATATAATATATATTTCGTGTACTTTGGTATTTTATGTATGAGATATATGTTTTGAGTATTTTCTTATATTATGCACAGTATATAATATATATTTTGTGTAATTTTATATTTTATGTATAGTTTATAATATGTATTTAGTGTAATTTGATATTTTATGTACAGTATATAACATATATTTGGTGTGATTTTTTATTTTATGTACAGTTTGCAATATATATTTGGTATACTTTGATATTTTATGTATAGTATATAATATATATCTGTTGTATTTTGATATTTTATGTACGGTTTATAATATATATTTGGTGTACTGTGATATTTTATGTACGGTATAAAATATGTATTTGGTGTACTGTGATATTTTATGTACAGTATATAATGTTTATTTGATGTACTTTGATATTTTATTTAGAGTATATAATATATATTTGTAGTGCTTTGCAATTTTATGTTTGGTATATAATATATATTTGGTGTACTTTGATATTTTATGCAGAGTATATAATATATATTTTGGGAACTTTCATATTTTATGTACAGTATATAATATATATTTGGTGTACTTTGATATTTTATGTACTGTATACAATATATATTTGGTTAAGTTTGATATTTATTGTTCATTATATAATACACATTTGGTGTCCTTTCATATTTTATGTACATTATATAATATACATTTTGTGTATTTTCACATTTCGTGTGGAGTATATAATATATATTTTATGTACTGTGATATTTCATGTACAGTATATAATAAATATTTGGTGTTCTGTGATATTTTATGTGCCATATATAGCATGTATTTAGTGCAATTTCAGATTTTATGTAGAGTATATAATATATATTTGGAGTGTTTTATAATTTATTTACAGCTTACAATATATATACGGTGCACTTTGATATTTTATGTACTGTGTATAAGATATATTTTGTGTATTTTCACATTTAATGTACAGTATATACTATATATTTGGTCTACTTTTATATTTTACGTAGAGTATAAAATATATATTTAGTTAGATTGACATTTTATGTACAGTAAACAATATATATTTGGTAAACATTGACTTTTTATGTACAGTATATAATATACATTTGTTGTCCTTTTATATATTATGGACAGTATGTAAAATATATTTGGGGTATTTTGATATTTTATTTTCAGTATATAATATATATTCGGTGTACTGTGATATTTTATGTACAGTATATAACATATATTTGGTGTACTCTGATACTTTATGTACAGTATATAATGTATATATGGTGTACTTTGATGTTTTATGTACAGTATATATTATATATTTGTAGTGTTTTCATATTTTATTTACAGTATATAATATATATTTGGTGTACTTTGATATTTTATGTACAGTACTTAATATTTATTTGGTATATTTTCATATTTAATGTACAATATATAATATATATTTGGTGTACTTTTATATTTTATGTACAGTATATAGTATATATTTAGGATAATTTGATATTTTATGTAGAGTATATAATACATATTTGGTGTGCTTTGATATTTTATGTGCAGTATATAATATTTATTTGGGGTATTTTGATATTTTATGTAGACTATATAATATATATGGTGTATTGTGATATTTTCTGTACAGTATATAATATATATTTCATGAACCGTGATATTTTATGTACAGTATATAATATATATTTGGTGTACTATGATATTTTATGCAGAGTATATAATGTATATTTGGTGTACTTTGATAATTTATGTACAGTATATAATATATATTTGGTGTGCTTTGATGATTTATGTATGGTATATAATATATATTTTGTGTGCTGTGATATTGTATGTACAGTATAAAATGTATATTTGGTGTACTTTGATATTTTATGTAAAGAATATAATATATATTTCTTGTGCTTTTATATTTTATGTACAGTATATTTTATATATTTCGTGTACTTTGTTATTTTATGTACAGTATATAGTATATGTTTGGTATAATTTCATATTTTATGTAAAGTATATAATATATATTAGGTGTGCATTGATATTTAATGTATGGTACATAATATTAATTTAGTGTAATTTGATATTTTATGTAGAGCATATAAGGTATAGTTGGTGTGTTCTGATATTTTATGTACAGTATATAGCATATATTTGGTGTGCTTTGATAATTTATGTACAGTATATAATATATATTTGGTGTATTTTGATATCTTATGTACAATATATAATATATTTTTGGTGTACTGTGATATTTTATGTACAGTGTATAATACATATTTGGTGTACTGTGTTATTTTATGCAGTGTATAATGTATATTTGGTGTACTTTGATATTTTATCTACAGTATGCATTATATATTTTGTGTGCTTTGATAATATATGTACAGTATATAATATATATCTGGTGTAGTGTGATATTTTATGTACACTATATAATATATATTTTGTGAATTTTCATATTTTATGTACAGTATTTAATATATGTTTGGTGTTCTTTTATTATTTATGTACAGTATATAATATGTACTTAGTGTAATTTGATATTTTATGTACATTATATAATATATATTTGTTGTTCTTTGACACTTAATTTACAGTATATAATATTCATTTGGTGTAATTTTATATTTTATGTAGAATATATAATATATATTTGGAGTTCTTTGATATTTTATGTACAGTATATAATATATATTTGGTGTGCTTTGCAATTTTATGTACAGTATTTAATATATATTTAGTTTAATTTGATATTTTATGTACACTATATAATATGTAATTGGTGAAGTTTGATATTTTTTGTTCATTATATAATACACATTTGGTGTTGTTTCATATTTTATGTACGGTATATAATATATATTTTTTGGATTTTCACATTTTATGTACAGTATATAATATATATTTGGTGTACTTTTATATTTTATGTACAGTTTATAATATATCTTTAGTTTAATTTGATATTTTCTGTACATTATATAATATATATTTGGTGTACTTTGATATTTTATGTACAGGGTGTGATATGTATTTCGTGCATTTTCATATTTTATGTACAGAACGTGATATGTATTTGGTGTACTTTTATATATTTTGTACAGTATATAATATGTATTTAGTGTAATTTGATATTTTATGTACAGTATGCAATATATATTGGGTGTGATTTTATATTATTTGTACAGTATATAATATATATTTGGTGTAGTTTGATATTTTATGTACTGTATGTTGTATATATTTGCTGTATTGTGACATTTTATATACAGAATATAATGTATATTTGGTGTACTTTAATGATTTATGTACAGTGTATAATATATATATTGTGTATTTTCACATTATATGTACAGTATGTAATATACATTTGGAGTACTTTGATATTTTATATACTGTCTATTGTATATATTTGGTGTACTGTGATTTTTTTGTACAGTACGTAATGTATATTTGGTGTACTTTGATATTTTATGGACAGTATATAATATATATTTTGTGTATTTTCATATATTACATACAGTATATAATATATGTTTGGTGTACTTTTATAATTTATATACAGTATTTATTATATATTTACTTTAATTTGATATTTAATGTCCAGTATGTAATATATATTTGGTGTAATTTGAAATTTTATGTACAGTATGTGATATATATTTTGTGTATTTTCATATTTTATACACAGTATGTAGTTTATATTTGGTGTAATTTTATATTTTATGTACAGTATATAATGTGTATTTAGTGTAATTTGATATTTTATGTACAGTATATAACATATATTTGGTGAACCTTCCCATTTTATGTACCGTATATAATATATATTTGCTGTCCTTTTATATTTTAAGTACAGTATGTAATATATATTTGGGGTATTTTTATATTTTGTGTACAGTATTTTAGATATATATGGCATACTGTGATATTTTATGTACAGTATATAATATAAAGTTGGTGTACTGTGATATATTATGTATATTATATAAAGTACATTTGGTTTCCTTTGATATTTTATGTACAGTATATAATATTTATTTGGTATGCTTTGATATTTTAAGTAGAGTATATAATATATTTTTGGTGCACTTTGGTATTTTGTGTACAGTACATAATATATATTTTGTATATTTTCATATTTCAGGTACAGTATATAATATATATTTCGTGTACTTTTATGTTTCATGTACGGTATATAATATTCATTTAGTGTAATTTGATATTTTATGTACAGTATATAGTATGTATATGGTGTGCTTTGATATTTTATGTATGGTATATGATATATATTTGTTCTACTTTGATAAATTATGCACAGTATATAATACGTATTTTGTGTATTTTCATAATTTATGAACAGTATATAATATATATTTAGTTTAATTTGATATTTTCTGAACAGCATATAGTATATATTTGGTGTACTTCGATATTTTATGCACAGTATGTGATATGTATTTATTGTATTTTCATGTTTTATGTACAGTATATAATATATATTTGGTGTACTTTGATATTTTATGTACAGAATAAAATATATATTTGGGGTATTTTTATATTTTATATACAGTATATAATATATATGGTGTATTGTGATATTTCATGTACAGTATATAATATATATTTGGTGTACTGTGATATTGTATGTACAGTATATAATGTATATTTGGTGTACTTTGATATTTTATGTAAAGAATATAATATATATTTCTTGTGCTTTTATATTTTATGTACAGTATATATTATATATTTCGTGTACTTTGTTATTTTATGTACAGTATATAGTATATGTTTGGTATAATTTCATATTTTATGTAAAGTATATAATATATATTTGGTGTGCATTGATATTTAATGTATGGTACATAATATTAATTTAGTGTAATTTGATATTTTATGTAGAGCATATAAGGTATAGTTGGTGTGTTCTGATATTTTATGTACAGTATATAGCATATATTTGGTGTGCTTTGATAATTTATGTACAGTATATAATATATATTTGGTGTATTTTGATATCTTATGTACAATATATAATATATTTTTGGTGTACTGTGATATTTTATGTACAGTGTATAATACATATTTGGTGTACTGTGTTATTTTATGCAGTGTATAATGTATATTTGGTGTACTTTGATATTTTATCTACAGTATGCATTATATATTTTGTGTGCTTTGATAATATATGTACAGTATATAATATATATCTGGTGTAGTGTGATATTTTATGTACACTATATAATATATATTTTGTGAATTTTCATATTTTATGTACAGTATTTAATACATGTTTGGTGTTCTTTTATTATTTATGTACAGTATATAATATGTACTTAGTGTAATTTGATATTTTATGTACATTATATAATATATATTTGTTGTACTTTGACACTTAATTTACAGTATATAATATTCACTTGGTGTAATTTTATATTTTATGTAGAATATATAATATATATTTGGAGTTCTTTGATATTTTATGTACAGTATATAATATATATTTGGTGTGCTTTGCAATTTTATGTACAGTATTTAATATATATTTAGTTTAATTTGATATTTTATGTACACTATATAATATGTAATTGGTGAAGTTTGATATTTTTTGTTCATTATATAATACACATTTGGTGTTGTTTCATATTTTATGTACGGTATATAATATATATTTTTTGGATTTTCACATTTTATGTACAGTATATAATATATATTTGGTGTACTTTTATATTTTATGTACAGTTTATAATATATCTTTAGTTTAATTTGATATTTTCTGTACATTATATAATATATATTTGGTGTACTTTGATATTTTATGTACAGGGTGTGATATGTATTTCGTGCATTTTCATATTTTATGTACAGAACGTGATATGTATTTGGTGTACTTTTATATATTTTGTACAGTATATAATATGTATTTAGTGTAATTTGATATTTTATGTACAGTATGCAATATATATTGGGTGTGATTTTATATTATTTGTACAGTATATAATATATATTTGGTGTAGTTTGATATTTTATGTACTGTATGTTGTATACATTTGCTGTATTGTGACATTTTATATACAGAATATAATGTATATTTGGTGTACTTTAATGATTTATGTACAGTGTATAATATATATATTGTGTATTTTCACATTATATGTACAGTATGTAATATACATTTGGTGTACTTTGATATTTTATATACTGTCTATTGTATATATTTGGTGTACTGTGATTTTTTTGTACAGTACGTAATGTATATTTGGTGTACTTTGATATTTTATGGACAGTATATAATATATATTTGGTGTCCTTTCATAATTCATGTACAGTATATAATATATATTTTCTGTATTTTCACATTTTATGTACAGTACATAATATATATTTGGTGTACTTTGATATTTTGTGTACAGTAAAAAATATATATTTTGTATACTTTCATATTTTTTGTACAGTGTATAGTATATATTTGGTGTAGTTTTGTATTTTTTGTTCAGCATATAATATATATTTGGTGTCCTTTCATAATTCATGTACAGTACATAATATATATTTTCTATATTTTCACATTTTATGTACAGTACGTATATATTTGGTGTACTTTGATATTTTGTGTACAGTAAAAAATATATATTTTGTATACTTTCATATTTTTTGTACAGTATATTGTATATATTTGGTGTACTTTTATATTTTTTGTTCAGCATATAATATATATTTGGTGTCCTTTCATAATTCATGTACAGTATATAATATATATATAAGATATATATATAAGATACATTTTCTGCATTTTCACATTTTATGTATTGTATATAATACATATTTGTTGTACTTTGTTATTTTATGTACTGTAAAATGTGTATATTTGGTGTACTGTGATATTTTTTGTACATCATAAAATGTATATTTGGTCTACTTTGTTATTTTATGTACGGTATATAATATGTATTTGGTGTGCTTTGATGTTTTAAGTAGAGTATATAATATATATTTGGTGTACTTTGATAGTTTATGTACAGTATATAATATATATATGGTATATTTTGATATTTTACTTTCAGAATATAATATATATTTGGTGAACTTTTATATTTTATGTACAGTATTTAATATTTATTTAGTGTAATTTGATATTTTATGTACAGTAAGGAATATATATTTGGATTGCTTTTATATTTTATGTACAGCATATAATATATATTTAGTTTAATTTGATATTTTATGTACAGTATATAATATATATTTGGTGTACTTTGATATTTTATGGACAGTATATAATATACATTCGGGGTATTTTGATATTTTATGTACACTATATAATATATACGGTGTATTGTGATATTTTATGTACGGTATATAATATATATTTGGTGTAGAGTGATATTTTATGTGCAGCATATAATGTAAAATTGGTGTACTTTGATATTTTATGTACAGTATATAATATATATTTGGTGTATTTTGACATTTTATGTACAGTATGTGATATGTATTTTGTGTATTTTCATATTTTATGTACAGTATATAATATATATTTGGTGTAATTTTATATTTTATGTAAAGTATATAATATTTATTTAGTGTAATTTCATATTTTATGTACAGTATATAATATATATTTGGTGTGCTTTGATATTTTATGTACTGCATATAATACATATTTGGTGTACTTTGATATTTTACTTACAGTATATAATACGTATTTTGTGTATTTTCACATTTTATGTACAGTATATAATATATATTTGGTGTGATTTTATATTTTATGTACAGTATTTAATATATATTACGTGTAATTTGATATTTTATGTACAGTATATAATATATATTAGGGGTATTTTGATATTGTATGTACACTATATAATATATATGGTGTATTGTGATATTTTATGTACAGTATATAATATATATTTGGTGTACTGTGATATTTTATGTGCAGTATATAATGTGTATTTGGTGTACTTTGATATTTTATGTACATTATATATTACATATTTGGTGTATTTTGATATTTTATGTACAGTATGTGATATGTATTTTGTGTATTTTCATATTTTATGTACAGTATATAATATATATTTTGTGTACTATTACATTTTATGTACAGTACATAATATGTATTTTGCGTAATTTGATATTTTATTTACAGTATGTAATATATATTTAGTATAATTTGAAATTTTTTGTATAGTATATAACATATATTTGGTGAACCTTGATATCTTATGTAAAGTATAGAATATACATTTGTGCCCTTTGATATTTTACGTACAGTATATTATATATATTTGTGGTATTATGATATTTTATGTACAGTATATAATATATATTTTGTGTACTTTCACATTTTATGTACAGTATATAATATATATTTGGTGTGCTTTATTTTATGTACAGTATATAATATATATTTGGTGTACTTTTATATTTTATGTACAGTATATAAAACTTTTTTGTGTATTTTCACATTTTATGTATAGTATATAATATATATTTGGTGTACTTTTATATTTTATGTACAGTATATAATATATTTAGTTTTGTTTGATATTTTATGTACAGTATATAATATATATTTGGTGTACTTTGATATTTTATGTACAGTATATAATGTATATCTGGTGTACTTTGATATTTTATGTACAGTATATAAAATATGTTCGGTGTACTTCGATATTTTATTTACAGTAAGTAATATATATTTTGTATATCTTCTTATTTTTTGTACAGTATATAATATATATTTGGTGTACTTTTATATTTTATGTATTGTATTTAATATTTATTTAGTGTAGTTTCATATTTTATTTACAGTACATAATATATATTTGGTGTCCTTAGATATTTTATGTACAGCATATAATATATATTTGGTGTAAATTGATACTTTATATACAGTATATAATGCGTATTTTGTGTATTTTCACATTTTATTACAGTATATAATATATATTTGTTGTGATTTTATATTTTATGTACAGTATATAATATATGTTTGGTGTACTTTGATATTTTATGTACAGTATATAATATATATTTGGGGTATTTTCATATTTCATGTACAGTATATTATATATGGTGTATTGTGATGTTTTATGTACATTATATTATATATATTTGGTGTACTATAATATTTTATGTAGAGTATATATTGTATAATTGGTGTCCTTTGATATTTTAGGTACAGTATATAATATATACTTGGTGTACTGTGATATTGTATGTACAGTATATAACATATACTTGGTGTACTTTGATATTTTATGTACAGTATAATATATATATTTAGTGTACTTTGATATTTTATGTACCGTATATAAAATGTATTCGGTGACCTTTGATATTTTATGTACAGTATATAATATATATTTTGTATACTTTCATATTTTATGTACAGTATATGATACGTATTTCGTGTACTTTTATATTTTATGTATGGTGTATAATATTTATTTAGTGTAATTTCATACTTCATGTACAGTAGATAATATATATTTGGTGTGCTTTGATATTTTATGTAGAGTATTTAAAATATATTTTGTCTGCTTTGATATTTTTTATACAGTATATAATATATATTCAGTGTACTATGATATTTTATGTATAGTATATAGTATATATTTGGTGTACTGTGATATTTTATGTAGAGTATATACTATATATTTGGTGGAATTTGATATTTTACATAGAGTTTATAATACGTGTTTTGTGTATTTTCACATTTTATGTACAGTATATAATATATATTATGTGTACTTTGATATTTGATGAGCAGTATGTAATATATATAGTTTAATTTGATATTTTATGTACAGTGTATAATATATATTGGGTGTACTTTGATATTTTATCTACAGTATGTGATATGTATTTTGCATATTTTCATATTTTATGTACAGTACATAATATATATTTGGTGTACTTTTATATTTCATGTACAGTATATAATATGTATTTAGTGTAATTTGATATTTTATGTACAGTACATATGTATTTGTTGTGATATTATATTTTATGTACAGTATGTTATATATTTTGGGTATTTTTATATTTTATGTACAGTACGTAATATATTTTTGGTGTTCTTTGATATTTTATTTACAGTATATAATATATATTTGGAGTATTTTGATATTTTATGTACAGTATATAATATATATTTGGTGTACTTTGATATTTTTTGTACATTATTCAATAAATACTTAGTATAATTTCATATTTTATATACAGTATATAAGACATATTTGGTGTACTTTTATATTTTATGTATAGTATATAAAATTTATTTAGTGTAGTTGGATATTTTATGTAGAGTTTATAATATATATTTACAGTGCTTTGATATTTTATGTACAGTATATAATAAATATTTGGTGTACTTTAATATATTACATACTGTATACAATGCGTATTTTGTGTATTTTCACATTTTATGTAAAGTATAAAATATAAATTTGGTGTACTTTTATATTTTATGTACAGTGTATAATCTATAGTTAGTTTAAATTGATATTTTATGTACATAATATAATATATATATGGCATACTTTCATAATTTATGTACAGTTTGTGATATGTATTTTGTGTATTTTCATATTTTATGTACAGTATAAAATATAAATTTGTTGTACTTTTATATTTTATGTACATTGTATAATATATATTTAGTTTAAATTGATATTTTACGTACAGCATATAATATATATTTGGTGTACTCTGATAATTTATGTACAGTATGTGATATATATTTTGTGTATTTTCATATTTTATGCACAGTGTATAATATATATTTGGTGTAATTTTATATTTGATGTACAGTATATAATATGTATTTAGTATAATTTGATATTTTATGTACAGTATATAATATATATTTGGTGTACTTGATATTTTATTTACAGTCTATAATATATATGGGTATTTTGATATTTTATGTATGGTATATAATATATATGGTGTATTGTGATATTTTATGTACAGTATATAATATACATTTGGTTTATTGTGATATTTTGTGTGCAGTATATAAAGTATAATTGGTGTACTTTGTTATTTTAACTACAGTAAATAATATATATTTGGTGTATTTTGATATTTTATGTACACTATGAGATATATATTTTGAGTATTTTCATATATTATGCACAGTATATAATATATATTTGGTGTAATTTTATATTTTTATGTACAGTATATAATACGTATTTAGAGTAATTTGATATTTTATGTACAATATATAATAAATATTTGGTGTGGTTTTTTATTTTATGTACAGTATACCATATATATTTCGTGTACTTTTACATTTTATGTACAGTATATACTATGTAGTTACTATAATTTGATATTTTATGTACAGATTTAATATATATTTAGTATAATTTCATATTTTATGTGCAGTACACAGTACATATTTGGTGAAATTTGACATTTTATGTACAATAGATAATATACATATGGTGCCCTTTGATACGTTATGTACAGTATATAATATATATTACTGGTATTTTGATATTTTATGTGAAGTATATAATATATATTTTGTGTACTTTCACATTATATGTACAGTATGTAATATATATTTGTTGTACTTTTATATTTTATATATGGTATATAATATGTGTTTAGTGTAATTTGATATATTATGTACAGAATATAATATATATTTGGTGTGCTTTGATATTTTATGTACAGTATATAATATATGTTTGGTGTACTTTGATATTTTATGTAAAGGATGTGATATGTGTTTTGTGTATTTTCATATTTTATGTACAGTATATAATATATATTTGGTGTACTTTAACATTTTATCTACAGTATAGAATATGTATGTAGGGTAAATTGATATTTTGTGTTCAGTATATACTATATATTTGGTGTACATTTATATTTTTTGTACAGTATTAAATATATACTTGGGGTATTTTGATATTTTATGTATGGTGTTTAATATATATTTGGTGTACTTTTATATTTTATGTATAGTATGTAATATATAATTCTGTATTGTGATATTGTATGTACAGTATATAACGTACATTTGGTGTTCTTTGATATTTTATATGCAGTATATAATATATATTTGGTGTACTTTGATATTATATGTACACTTTATAAAATATATTTGGCGCACGTTGATATTTTATGTACAGTATATAATATATATTTTGTATATTTTCATATTTCATGTACAGTACATAATATATATTTGGTGTACTTTTATAGTTTATATATGGTTTAAAATATTTATTTAGTTTAATTTCATATTTTATGTACAGTACCTAATGTATATTTTGTGTGCTTCGATATTTTCCGTACAGCATATAATATATATTTGGTGTACTTTTATATTTTATGTATAGTATATTATACGTATTTTGTGTATCTTCACATTTTATGTACAGTATATAATATGTGTTTGGTGTACTGTGATATTGCATGTACAGTATAGAATGTATATTTGGTGTAATTTTATATTTTAAGTATGGTGTATAATATTTATTTGGTGTAATTTCATATTTTATGTACAGTACATAATATATATTTGGCGTGCTTTGGTATTTTATATACAGCATATAATATACATTTGGTGTACTTTGATATTTTATGTACAGTATATAATATATATTTGGTGTAGTTTGATAATTTATGTACAGTATGTGATATATATTTTGTGTAGTTTCATATTTTATGCATAGTGTATAATATATATTTGGTGTACTTTTGTATTTTGTGTACAGTATATAATATATTTGTAGTGTAATTGGATATGTTATGTGCAGTATATAATATATGTTTGGTGTACTTTGATATTTTATGTACAGTATATAATATATATTCGGGGTATTTTGATATTTCATGTACAGTATATTATCTATGGTGTATTGTGATATTTTAGGTACAGTATATAATATATACTTGGTGTACTGTGATTTTTTATGTACAGTATATAATATATATTTGCTGTAGTTTGATATTTGATGTACAGTATATAATATATATTTGGTGTAATTTGATATTTTTTGTAATGTATGTAATGTATATTTGGTGAAATTTGACATTTTATGTAAAGTATATAATATACATATGGTGCCCTTTGATATTTTATGTCCAGTATGTAATGTATATTTGTGGTATTTTTATACTTTTTGTACAGTATATAATATATATTTTGTGTAGTTTCACATTTTATGTACACTATACAATATATATATGTTGTACATTTGTGTTTTATGTATGGAATAAAATATTTATTTAGTGTAATTTGATATCTTATGTACAGTGCATAATATATATTTAATATAATTTGATATTTTATGTACAGTATATAATATATATTTAGTGAACTTTGATATATTATGTACAGTATATAATATACATTTGGTGCCTTCTGATATTTTATGTACATTATATAATATACATTTGTGGTATTTTGATATTGTATGTACAGTATATAATATATATTGTGTACTTTCATATTTTATGTACAGTATATAACATATATTCCTTGTAATTTTATATTTTATGTACGGTATATAATATTTATTGAGAGTAACTTGATATCTTATGTACAATACATAATATATATTTGCTGTGCGTTGATATTTTAAGTACAGTATATAATATATATTTGGTGTACTTTGATATTTTATGTACAGTATATAGTATGTATTTAGCGTAATTTGATGTTTTATGTACAGTATATAATATATATTTGGTGTACTTTGAAATTGTATGTACGGTATATAATATATATTTGGGGTATTTTGATATTTTATGTACAGTATATAATATATATGGTGTATTGTGATATTTTATGTACAGTATATAATACATATTTGCTGTACTGTGCTATTTTATGTGCAGTATATAATGTATACTTGGTGTACTTTGATATTTTATGTACAGTATACAATATATATTCGGTGTATTTTGATATTTTATGTACAGTATGTGACACGTATTTTTTGTATTTTCATATTTTATGTATAGTATATAATATATATTTGGTGTAATTTTATATTTTATGTACAGTATATAATAAGTATTTAGTGTAATTTGATATTTTATGTACAGTATATAATATATATTTAGTATAATTTGATATTTTTTGTACAGTATAAAATATATATCTGGTGAAATTTGATATCTTATGTACAGTATATAATATACATTTGGTGCCCTTTGATATTTTATGCCAGGATATAATATATATTAGGGTTATTTTGATATTTTATGTACGGTATATAATATTTATTTAGTGTACTTTTATGTTTTGTGTGCAGTATATAATATATACTTGGTGTTCTGTGATATAGTATGTACAGTATATAATGTATATTTGGTGTACTTTGATATTTTATATACAGTATATAATATATATTTGGTGTACTTTGATATTTTATGTACAGTATATATTATATATTTGGTGTACTTTGGTATTTTATGTACGGTTTATAATATATATTTGGGGTATTTTGATATTTTATGTACAGTATATAATATATACGGTGTATTGTGATATTTTATGTACAGTATATTATATATATTTGGTGTACTGTGATATTTTATGTGCAGTATTTAATGTATAATTGGTGTACTTTGATATTTTATGTACAGTATATAATATATACTTGGTGTACTGTGATATTGTATGTACTAACGTTGAGATCCGATTTTGGACCACTCCGAGTGAGATAGGATGGGCTCACCACTTCTGGTCAGGCAGGCAGTGCCTCGCTGCAACACAGAATGAAACCATAAGTCTCAAGGCCTAGTGTCGGCTGTAAATTCACTGATGCATCAGCCGTGTGCCTCCCTCTTCCTTTGAAAGACAAGTGGCCTGCCCCGCTTGCAAAAGCCCTGGGGTTCCGGAAAGCCGACCGCGCTTTACAGGACACCTGCAAAGAAGAACAGAGGCGAATCCGAGGGGGAGACCATGCGACCACGCGTGGCACTGGCCAATCCCACAGCAGTTGCTGATAATGTGTGCCACCGGAGGCATACGGGGCGACGGCGAAGCAAAGGGTCGGGTCCAGGCATGTGCCGGTGGAAGGGGGAAACGGGTTACCTCTCCATCAATGCCAGGGAAAATCGAAGAACACCTGGGACCCGGGGCGTGGAGGGGCCGCCTGTGCCTGACCCAAGCCACATTTTCAAACGCCTACCAGAGGAGCAAATAGGTTTCTGCAAAACTCGCGACACCCCCAATCCTCCACCGACCTGGTAGCCCTGACGCAACTTCGGCTGGCACAAACACACAGAGAGTGGGAAAGAAACACACAGAGACTGAGAGACAGAGGGAGAAGAGAGAATGGGAGGCACACACACAGACACACACACACACACAGAGTCATACAGCAGAGGCATGGAAACACACAGCCCCAGGCGACCCCTGAGGCGGCAGGGTTCTGCTCTGGAGGAGAACGACCCTCGGGTGAGAGAGAAGC
The DNA here is from genome assembly GCF_029281585.2 of Gorilla gorilla gorilla. NCBI lineage: Eukaryota > Metazoa > Chordata > Mammalia > Primates > Hominidae > Gorilla > Gorilla gorilla. The sequence goes on along the minus strand of NC_073241.2, from coordinate 30,079,202 downwards.
CCAGGGGCACGCAGGCCGACCCGTCCTCGAGATCACGGACGGCGGCACGAGTTTTGGGGAGACTCACCCCAACCAACACCGTCCGTGCAGGCCTGAGGCTGGGATCCCGTGCTGCTTCCCCCGACTCTGCCTGGGGTTTCATCATCATGGTCGGCCCTTTGCGTCTCCTGGCATCCGCAAACGTTCCCTTCGACCCCGAGGAGAGATGAGGCCGGAGCCTCAGAGCCTCCACACCCAAGCACTGCCACGGAGGGCTCCTGCTCTGCCAAGCCTCGGGGACTGGTTTCTAAGACAACCGTGAGAACCACGGTGACCGCAGAAACCGTTGGTGCCTCGCGCATGCGCATTGGCTGAGCCGACTAGCGCTCCACTCCTGACAGACAGGCTGCGTCCCCTTTAAATGTATTTGGTGTACTTTGATATTTTATGTACAGTATATAATATATATTTTGTATATTTTCATGTTTCATGTACAGTATATAATATATATTTGGTGTACTTTTATATTTTATGTATGGTATATAATATTTATTTAGTGTAATTTCATATTTTATATACAGTACATAATATATATTTGGCGTGCTTTGGTATTTTATGTACAGCATATAATATATATTTGGTGTACTTTTATATTTTATGTACAGTATATAATACGTATTTTGTGTATCTTCACATTTTATGTACAGTATATAATATATATTTGGTGTACTTTTACATTTTATGTACAGTATATAATGTATATTTAGTTTAATTTGATATTTTTTGTACAGTATATAATATATATTTGCTGTACTTTGATATCTTATGTACAGTGTGTGACATGTATTTTGTTTATTTTCACATGTTATGTACAGTATATAATATATATTTGGTGTATTTTTATATTTTATGTACAGTATAAAATATGTATTTAGTGTAGTTTGATATTTCATGTACAGTATGTAAAACAAATTGGGTGTCATTTTATATTATATGTACAGTATATAATTTGTACTTGGTGTATTTTGATATTTTATGTACAGTATATAATATATATTTGGTGTACTTTGATATTTTATGTACATTATATAATATATATTTTGTATATTTTCATATTTTATGTACAGTATATAGGATATATTTCGTGTACTTTTATATTTTATGTATAGTATATAATATTTAGGGTAATTTGATATTTTATCTACAGTATGTAATATATATTTAGAGTGCTTTGATATTTTATGTACAGTATATAATACATATTTGGTGTACTTTAATATATTATGTACTGTATATAATACGTATTTTGTGTATTTTCACATATTATGTACAGTATAAAATGTATATTTGGGGTACTTTTATATTTTATGTACAGTGTAGAATATATATTTAGTTTAAATTGATATTTTATTTACAGTATATAATATATATTTGGTGTACTTTGATAATTTATGTACAGTATGTGATATATATTTTGTGTATTTTCATATTTTATGCACAGTGTATAATATATATTTGGTGTACTTTTATATTTTATGTACAGTATATAGTATGTATTTAGCGTAATTTGATGTTTTATGTACAGTATATAATATATATTTGGTGTACTTTGATATTGTATGTACAGTATATAATATATATTTGGGGTATTTTGATATTTTATGTACAGTACATAATACATATGGTGTATTGTGATATTTTATGTACAGTATATAATACATATTTGCTGTACTGTGCTATTTTATGTGCAGTATATAATGTATACTTGGTGTACTTTGATATTTTATGTACAGTATATAATATATATTTGGTGTATTTTGATATTTTATGTACAGTATGTGATATGTATTTTATGTATTTTCATATTTTATGTATAGTATATAATATATATTTGGTGTAATTTTATGTTTTATGTACAGTATATAATAAGTATTTAGTGTAATTTGATATTTTATGTACAGTATATAATATATATTTAGTATAATTTGATATTTCTTGTACAGTATAAAATATATATCTGGTGAAATTTGATATCTGATGTACAGTATATAATATACATTTGGTGCCCTTTGATATTTTATGCCAGGATATAATATATATTAGGGTTATTTTGATATTTTATGTACGGTGTATAATATATATTTAGTGTACTTTTATATTTTGTGTGCAGTATATAATATATAGTTGGAGTTCTGTGATATAGTATGTACAGTATATAATGTATATTTGGTGTACTTTGATATTTTATGTACAGTATATAATATAGATTTGGTGTACTTTGATATTTTATGTACAGTATATATTATATATTTGGTGTACTTTGGTATTTTATGTACGGTTTATAATATATATTTGGGGTATTTTGATATTTTATGTACAGTATATAATATATACGGTGTATTGTGATATTTTATGTACAGTATATTATATATATTTGGTGTACTGTGATATTTTATGTGCAGTATTTAATGTATAATTGGTGTACTTTGATATTTTATGTACAGTATATAATATATACTTGGTGTACTGTGATATTGTATGTACTAACGTTGAGATCCGATTTTGGACCCCTCCGAGTGAGATAGGATGGGCTCACCACTTCTGGTCAGGCAGGCAGTGCCTCGCTGCAACACAGAATGAAACCATAAGTCTCAAGGCCTAGTGTCGGCTGTAAATTCACTGATGCATCAGCCGTGTGCCTCCCTCTTCCTTTGAAAGACAAGTGGCCTGCCCCGCTTGCAAAAGCCCTGGGGTTCCGGAAAGCCGACCGCGCTTTACAGGACACCTGCAAAGAAGAACAGAGGCGAATCCGAGGGGGAGACCATGCGACCACGCGTGGCACTGGCCAATCCCACAGCAGTTGCTGATAATGTGTGCCACCGGAGGCATACGGGGCGACGGCGAAGCAAAGGGTCGGGTCCAGGCATGTGCCGGTGGAAGGGGGAAACGGGTTACCTCTCCATCAATGCCAGGGAAAATCGAAGAACACCTAGGACCCGGGGCGTGGAGGGGCCGCCTGTGCCTGACCCAAGCCACGTTTTCAAACGCCTACCAGAGGAGCAAATAGGTTTCTGCAAAACTCGCGACACCCCCAATCCTCCACCGACCTGGTAGCCCTGACGCAACTTCGGCTGGCACAAACACACAGAGAGTGGGAAAGAAACACACAGAGACTGAGAGACAGAGGGAGAAGAGAGAATGGGAGGCACACACACAGACACACACACACACACAGAGTCATACAGCAGAGGCATGGAAACACACAGCCCCAGGCGACCCCTGAGGCGGCAGGGTTCTGCTCTGGAGGAGAACGACCCTCGGGTGAGAGAGAAGCCCAGGGGCACGCAGGCCGACCCGTCCTCGAGATCACGGACGGCGGCACGAGTTTTGGGGAGACTCACCCCAACCAACACCATCCGTGCAGGCCTGAGGCTGGGATCCCGTGCTGCTTCCCCCGACTCTGCCTGGGGTTTCATCATCGTGGTCGGCCCTTTGCGACTCCTGGCATCCGCAAACGTTCCCTTCGACCCCGAGGAGAGATGAGGCCGGAGCCTCAGAGCCTCCACACCCAAGCACTGCCACGGAGGGCTCCTGCTCTGCCAAGCCTCGGGGACTGGTTTCTAAGACAACCGTGGGAACCACTGTGACGGGAGAAACCGCTGGCGCCTCGCGCATGCGCATTGGCTGAGCCAACTCGCGCTCCACTCCTGACAGATAGGCTGCGTCCCCTTTAAATGTTGCCACCGCCGCGCGGCGGCCGCGATGCTCCTGCTGCCGCCGCGGCGGCGGCTGGATCCTGGGTCCTGTTTGGGGCGGTGTGGGAGAGGGGGCCGCGGGTGTCTCGTCCTGTCCCAGGCCCAAACCCCCAGGGGTACTGTCCTCCGGACCTGCTTGAGCCGACTTCCACCGAGGGAGGGGGAGCTTCAGGACGCCTGCTGTGTTCTCCCAACTCCCGTTGAGATCCGATTTTGGCCCCCTCCGAGTGAGATAGGATGGGCTCACCACTTCTGGTCAGGCCGGCAGGGCCTCGCTGCAACACAGAATGAAACCATAAGTCTCAAGGCCTAGTGTCAGCTGTAAATTCACTGATGCATCAGCCCTCTGCCTCCCTCCTCCTTTGAAAGACCAGTGGCCTGCCCCGCTTGCAAAAGCCTTGGGGTTCCGGAAAGCCGACCGCGCTTTACAGGACACCTGCAAAGAAGAACAGAGGCGAATCCGAGGGGGAGACCATGCGACCACGCGTGGCACTGGCCAGTCCCACAGCAGTTGCTGATAATGTGTGCCACCGGAGGCATACGGGGCGACGGCGAAGCAAAGGGTCGGGTCCAGGCATGTGCCGGTGGAAGGGGGAAACGGGTTACCTCTCCATCAATGCCAGGGAAAATCAAAGAACACCGGGGACCCGGGGCGTGGAGGGGCCGCCTGTGCCTGACCCAAGCCACTTTCTCAAACGCCTACCAGAGGAGCAAATAGGTTTCTGCAAAACTCGCGACACCCCCAATCCTCCACCGACCTGGTAGCCCTGACGCAACTTCGGCTGGCACAAACCCACAGAGAGTGGGAAAGAAATACACAGAGACTGAGAGACAGAGAGAGAAGAGAGAATGGGAGGCACACACACAGACACACACACACACACACAGGGTCATACAGCAGAGGCATGGAAACACACAGCCCCAGGCGACCCCTGAGGTGGCAGGGTTCTGCTCTGGAGGAGAACGACCCTCGGGTGAGAGAGAAGCCCAGGGGCACGCAGGCTGACCCGTCCTCGAGATCACGGACGGCGGCACGACTTTTGGGGCGACTCACCCCAACCAACACCGTCCGTGCAGGCCTGAGGCTGGCATCCCGTGCTGCTTCCCCCGACTCTGCCTGGGGTTTCATCATCATGGTCGGCCCTTTGCGTCTCCTGGCATCCGCAAACGTTCCCTTCGACCCCGAGGAGAGATGAGGCCGGAGCCTCAGAGCCTCCACACCCAAGCACTGCCACGGAGGGCTCCTGCTCTGCCAAGCCTCGGGGACTGGTTTCTAAGACAACCGTGGGAACCACGGTGACCGCAGAAACCGTTGGCGCCTCGCGCATGCGCATTGGCTGAGCCGACTCGCGCTCCACTCCTGACAGACAGGCTGCGTCCCCTTTAAATGTATTTGGTGTACTTTGATATTTTATGTACAGTATATAATATATATTTTGTATATTTTCATGTTTCATGTACAGTATATAATATATATTTGGTGTACTTTTATATTTTATGTATGGTATATAATATTTATTTAGTGTAATTTCATATTTTATATACAGTACATAATATATATTTGGCGTGCTTTGGTATTTTATGTACAGCATATAATATATATTTGGTGTACTTTTATATTTTATGTACAGTATATAATACGTATTTTGTGTATCTTCACATTTTATGTACAGTATATAATATATATTTGGTGTACTTTTACATTTTATGTACAGTATATAATGTATATTTAGTTTAATTTGATATTTTTTGTACAGTATATAATATATATTTGCTGTACTTTGATATCTTATGTACAGTGTGTGATATGTATTTTGTGTATTTTCACATGTTATGTACAGTATATAATATATATTTGGTGTATTTTTATATTTTATGTACAGTATAAAATATGTATTTAGTGTAGTTTGATATTTCATGTACAGTATGTAAAACAAATTGGGTGTCATTTTATATTATATGTACAGTATATAATTTGTACTTGGTGTATTTTGATATTTTATGTACAGTATATAATATATATTTGGTGTACTTTGATATTTTATGTACATTATATAATATATATTTTGTATATTTTCATATTTTATGTACAGTATATAGGATATATTTCGTGTACTTTTATATTTTATGTATAGTATATAATATTTAGGGTAATTTGATATTTTATGTACAGTATGTAATATATATTTAGAGTGCTTTGATATTTTATGTACAGTATATAATACATATTTGGTGTACTTTAATATATTATGTACTGTATATAATACGTATTTTGTGTATTTTCACATATTATGTACAGTATAAAATGTATATTTGGGGTACTTTTATACTTTATGTACAGTGTAGAATATATATTTAGTTTAAATTGATATTTTATTTACAGTATATAATATATATTAGGTGTACTTTGATAATTTATGTATAGTATGTGATATATATTTTGTGTATTTTCATATTTTATGCACAGTGTATAATATATATTTGGTGTACTTTTATATTTTATGTACAGTATATAGTATGTATTTAGCGTAATTTGATGTTTTATGTACAGTATATAATATATATTTGGTGTACTTTGATATTGTATGTACAGTATATAATATATATTTGGGGTATTTTGATATTTTATGTACAGTATATAATATATATGGTGTATTGTGATATTTTATGTACAGTATATAATACATATTTGCTGTACTGTGCTATTTTATGTGCAGTATATAATGTATACTTGGTGTACTTTGATATTTTATGTACAGTATATAATATATATTCGGTGTATTTTGATATTTTATGTAGAGTATGTGATATGTATTTTTTGTATTTTCATATTTTATGTATAGTATATAATATATATTTGGTGTAATTTTATATTTTATGTACAGTATATAATAAGTATTTAGTGTAATTTGATATTTTATGTACAGTATATAATATATATTTAGTATAATTTGATATTTTTTGTACAGTATAAAATATATATCTGGTGAAATTTGATATCTTATGTACAGTATATAATATACATTTGGTGCCCTTTGATATTTTATGCCAGGATATAATATATATTAGGGTTATTTTGATATTTTATGTACGGTATATAATATATATTTAGTGTACTTTTATATTTTGTGTGCAGTATATAATATATACTTGGTGTTCTGTGATATAGTATGTACAGTATATAATGTATATTTGGTGTACTTTGATATTTTATGTACAGTATATAATATATATTTGGTGTACTTTGATATTTTATGTACAGTATATATTATATATTTGGTGTACTTTGGTATTTTATGTACGGTTTATAATATATATTTGGGGTATTTTGATATTTTATGTACAGTATATAATATATACGGTGTATTGTGATATTTTATGTACAGTATATTATATATATTTGGTGTACTGTGATATTTTATGTGCAGTATTTAATGTATAATTGGTGTACTTTGATATTTTATGTACAGTATATAATATATACTTGGTGTACTGTGATATTGTATGTACTAACGTTGAGATCCGATTTTGGACCCCTCCGAGTGAGATAGGATGGGCTCACCACTTCTGGTCAGGCAGGCAGTGCCTCGCTGCAACACAGAATGAAACCATAAGTCTCAAGGCCTAGTGTCGGCTGTAAATTCACTGATGCATCAGCCGTGTGCCTCCCTCTTCCTTTGAAAGACAAGTGGCCTGCCCCGCTTGCAAAAGCCCTGGGGTTCCGGAAAGCCGACCGCGCTTTACAGGACACCTGCAAAGAAGAACAGAGGCGAATCCGAGGGGGAGACCATGCGACCACGCGTGGCACTGGCCAATCCCACAGCAGTTGCTGATAATGTGTGCCACCGGAGGCATACGGGGCGACGGCGAAGCAAAGGGTCGGGTCCAGGCATGTGCCGGTGGAAGGGGGAAACGGGTTACCTCTCCATCAATGCCAGGGAAAATCGAAGAACACCTGGGACCCGGGGCGTGGAGGGGCCGCCTGTGCCTGACCCAAGCCACGTTTTCAAACGCCTACCAGAGGAGCAAATAGGTTTCTGCAAAACTCGCGACACCCCCAATCCTCCACCGACCTGGTAGCCCTGACGCAACTTCGGCTGGCACAAACACACAGAGAGTGGGAAAGAAACACACAGAGACTGAGAGACAGAGGGAGAAGAGAGAATGGGAGGCACACACACAGACACACACACACACACAGAGTCATACAGCAGAGGCATGGAAACACACAGCCCCAGGCGACCCCTGAGGCGGCAGGGTTCTGCTCTGGAGGAGAACGACCCTCGGGTGAGAGAGAAGCCCAGGGGCACGCAGGCCGACCCGTCCTCGAGATCACGGACGGCGGCACGAGTTTTGGGGAGACTCACCCCAACCAACACCGTCCGTGCAGGCCTGAGGCTGGGATCCCGTGCTGCTTCCCCCGACTCTGCCTGGGGTTTCATCATCATGGTCGGCCCTTTGCGTCTCCTGGCATCCGCAAACGTTCCCTTCGACCCCGAGGAGAGATGAGGCCGGAGCCTCAGAGCCTCCACACCCAAGCACTGCCACGGAGGGCTCCTGCTCTGCCAAGCCTCGGGGACTGGTTTCTAAGACAACCGTGGGAACCACGGTGACCGCAGAAACCGTTGGCGCCTCGCGTATGCGCATTGGCTGAGCCGACTCGCGCTCCACTCCTGACAGACAGGCTGCGTCCCCTTTAAATGTATTTGGTGTACTTTGATATTTTATGTACAGTATATAATATATATTTTGTATAATTTCATGTTTCATGTACAGTATATAATATATATTTGGTGTACTTTTATATTTTATGTATGGTATATAATATTTATTTAGTGTAATTTCATATTTATATACAGTACATAATATATATTTGGCGTGCTTTGGTATTTTATGTACAGCATATAATATATATTTGGTGTACTTTTATATTTTATGTACAGTATATAATACGTATTTTGTGTATCTTCACATTTTATGTACAGTATATAATATATATTTGGTGTACTTTTACATTTTATGTACAGTATATAATGTATATTTAGTTTAATTTGATATTTTTTGTACAGTATATAATATATATTTGCTGTACTTTGATATCTTATGTACAGTGTGTGATATGTATTTTGTGTATTTTCACATGTTATGTACAGTATATAATATATATTTGGTGTATTTTTATATTTTATGTACAGTATAAAATATGTATTTAGTGTAGTTTGATATTTCATGTACAGTATGTAAAACAAATTGGGTGTCATTTTATATTATATGTACAGTATATAATTTGTACTTGGTGTATTTTGATATTTTATGTACAGTATATAATATATATTTGGTGTACTTTGATATTTTATGTACATTATATAATATATATTTTGTATATTTTCATATTTTATGTACAGTATATAGGATATATTTCGTGTACTTTTATATTTTATGTATAGTATATAATATTTAGGGTAATTTGATATTTTATGTACAGTATGTAATATATATTTAGAGTGCTTTGATATTTTATGTACAGTATATAATACATATTTGGTGTACTTTAATATATTATGTACTGTATATAATACGTATTTTGTGTATTTTCACATATTATGTACAGTATAAAATGTATATTTGGGGTACTTTTATACTTTATGTACAGTGTAGAATATATATTTAGTTTAAATTGATATTTTATTTACAGTATATAATATATATTTGGTGTACATTGATAATTTATGTACAGTATGTGATATATATTTTGTGTATTTTCATATTTTATGCACAGTGTATAATATATATTTGGTGTACTTTTATATTTTATGTACAGTATATAGTATGTATTTAGCGTAATTTGATGTTTTATGTACAGTATATAATATATATTTGGTGTACTTTGATATTGTATGTACAGTATATAATATATATTTGGGGTATTTTGATATTTTATGTACAGTACATAATACATATGGTGTATTGTGATATTTTATGTACAGTATATAATACATATTTGCTGTACTGTGCTATTTTATGTGCAGTATATAATGTATACTTGGTGTACTTTGATATTTTATGTACAGTATATAATATATATTTGGTGTATTTTGATATTTTATGTACAGTATGTGATATGTATTTTATGTATTTTCATATTTTATGTATAGTATATAATATATATTTGGTGTAATTTTATGTTTTATGTACAGTATATAATAAGTATTTAGTGTAATTTGATATTTTATGTACAGTATATAATATATATTTAGTATAATTTGATATTTTTTGTACAGTATAAAATATATATCTGGTGAATTTTGATATCTGATGTACAGTATATAATATACATTTGGTGCCCTTTGATATTTTATGCCAGGATATAATATATATTAGGGTTATTTTGATATTTTATGTACGGTGTATAATATATATTTAGTGTACTTTTATATTTTGTGTGCAGTATATAATATATACTTGGAGTTCTGTGATATAGTATGTACAGTATATAATGTATATTTGGTGTACTTTGATATTTTATGTACAGTATATAATATATATTTGGTGTACTTTGATATTTTATGTACAGTATATATTATATATTTGGTGTACTTTGGTATTTTATGTACGGTTTATAATATATATTTGGGGTATTTTGATATTTTATGTACAGTATATAATATATACGGTGTATTGTGATATTTTATGTACAGTATATTATATATATTTGGTGTACTGTGATATTTTATGTGCAGTATTTAATGTATAATTGGTGTACTTTGATATTTTATGTACAGTATATAATATATACTTGGTGTACTGTGATATTGTATGTACTAACGTTGAGATCCGATTTTGGACCCCTCCGAGTGAGATAGGATGGGCTCACCACTTCTGGTCAGGCAGGCAGTGCCTCGCTGCAACACAGAATGAAACCATAAGTCTCAAGGCCTAGTGTCGGCTGTAAATTCACTGATGCATCAGCCGTGTGCCTCCCTCTTCCTTTGAAAGACAAGTGGCCTGCCCCGCTTGCAAAAGCCCTGGGGTTCCGGAAAGCCGACCGCGCTTTACGGGACACCTGCAAAGAAGAACAGAGGCGAATCCGAGGGGGAGACCATGCGACCACGCGTGGCACTGGCCAATCCCACAGCAGTTGCTGATAATGTGTGCCACCGGAGGCATACGGGGCGACGGCGAAGCAAAGGGTCGGGTCCAGGCATGTGCCGGTGGAAGGGGGAAACGGGTTACCTCTCCATCAATGCCAGGGAAAATCGAAGAACACCTAGGACCCGGGGCGTGGAGGGGCCGCCTGTGCCTGACCCAAGCCACGTTTTCAAACGCCTACCAGAGGAGCAAATAGGTTTCTGCAAAACTCGCGACACCCCCAATCCTCCACCGACCTGGTAGCCCTGACGCAACTTCGGCTGGCACAAACACACAGAGAGTGGGAAAGAAACACACAGAGACTGAGAGACAGAGGGAGAAGAGAGAATGGGAGGCACACACACAGACACACACACACACACAGAGTCATACAGCAGAGGCATGGAAACACACAGCCCCAGGCGACCCCTGAGGCGGCAGGGTTCTGCTCTGGAGGAGAACGACCCTCGGGTGAGAGAGAAGCCCAGGGGCACGCAGGCCGACCCGTCCTCGAGATCACGGACGGCGGCACGAGTTTTGGGGAGACTCACCCCAACCAACACCATCCGTGCAGGCCTGAGGCTGGGATCCCGTGCTGCTTCCCCCGACTCTGCCTGGGGTTTCATCATCGTGGTCGGCCCTTTGCGACTCCTGGCATCCGCAAACGTTCCCTTCGACCCCGAGGAGAGATGAGGCCGGAGCCTCAGAGCCTCCACACCCAAGCACTGCCACGGAGGGCTCCTGCTCTGCCAAGCCTCGGGGACTGGTTTCTAAGACAACCGTGGGAACCACTGTGACGGGAGAAACCGCTGGCGCCTCGCGCATGCGCATTGGCTGAGCCGACTCGCGCTCCACTCCTGACAGATAGGCTGCGTCCCCTTTAAATGTTGCCACCGCCGCGCGGCGGCCGCGATGCTCCTGCTGCCGCCGCGGCGGCGGCTGGATCCTGGGTCCTGTTTGGGGCGGTGTGGGAGAGGGGGCCGCGGGTGTCTCGTCCTGTCCCAGGCCCAAACCCCCAGGGGTACTGTCCTCCGGACCTGCTTGAGCCGACTTCCACCGAGGGAGGGGGAGCTTCAGGACGCCTGCTGTGTTCTCCCAACTCCCGTTGAGATCCGATTTTGGCCCCCTCCGAGTGAGATAGGATGGGCTCACCACTTCTGGTCAGGCCGGCAGGGCCTCGCTGCAACACAGAATGAAACCATAAGTCTCAAGGCCTAGTGTCAGCTGTAAATTCACTGATGAATCAGCCCTCTGCCTCCCTCCTCCTTTGAAAGACCAGTGGCCTGCCCCGCTTGCAAAAGCCTTGGGGTTCCGGAAAGCCGACCGCGCTTTACAGGACACCTGCAAAGAAGAACAGAGGCGAATCCGAGGGGGAGACCATGCGACCACGCGTGGCACTGGCCAGTCCCACAGCAGTTGCTGATAATGTGTGCCACCGGAGGCATACGGGGCGACGGCGAAGCAAAGGGTCGGGTCCAGGCATGTGCCGGTGGAAGGGGGAAACGGGTTACCTCTCCATCAATGCCAGGGAAAATCAAAGAACACCGGGGACCCGGGGCATGGAGGGGCCGCCTGTGCCTGACCCAAGCCACTTTCTCAAACGCCTACCAGAGGAGCAAATAGGTTTCTGCAAAACTCGCGACACCCCCAATCCTCCACCGACCTGGTAGCCCTGACGCAACTTCGGCTGGCACAAACCCACAGAGAGTGGGAAAGAAATACACAGAGACTGAGAGACAGAGAGAGAAGAGAGAATGGGAGGCACACACACAGACACACACACACACACACAGGGTCATACAGCAGAGGCATGGAAACACACAGCCCCAGGCGACCCCTGAGGTGGCAGGGTTCTGCTCTGGAGGAGAACGACCCTCGGGTGAGAGAGAAGCCCAGGGGCACGCAGGCTGACCCGTCCTCGAGATCACGGACGGCGGCACGACTTTTGGGGCGACTCACCCCAACCAACACCGTCCGTGCAGGCCTGAGGCTGGCATCCCGTGCTGCTTCCCCCGACTCTGCCTGGGGTTTCATCATCATGGTCGGCCCTTTGCGTCTCCTGGCATCCGCAAACGTTCCCTTCGACCCCGAGGAGAGATGAGGCCGGAGCCTCAGAGCCTCCACACCCAAGCACTGCCACGGAGGGCTCCTGCTCTGCCAAGCCTCGGGGACTGGTTTCTAAGACAACCGTGGGAACCACGGTGACCGCAGAAACCGTTGGCGCCTCGCGCATGCGCATTGGCTGAGCCGACTCGCGCTCCACTCCTGACAGACAGGCTGCGTCCCCTTTAAATGTATTTGGTGTACTTTGATATTTTATGTACAGTATATAATATATATTTTGTATATTTTCATGTTTCATGTACAGTATATAATATATATTTGGTGTACTTTTATATTTTATGTATGGTATATAATATTTATTTAGTGTAATTTCATATTTTATATACAGTACATAATATATATTTGGCGTGCTTTGGTATTTTATGTACAGCATATAATATATATTTGGTGTACTTTTATATTTTATGTACAGTATATAATACGTATTTTGTGTATCTTCACATTTTATGTACAGTATATAATATATATTTGGTGTACTTTTACATTTTATGTACAGTATATAATGTATATTTAGTTTAATTTGATATTTTTTGTACAGTATATAATATATATTTGCTGTACTTTGATATCTTATGTACAGTGTGTGATATGTATTTTGTGTATTTTCACATGTTATGTACAGTATATAATATATATTTGGTGTATTTTTATATTTTATGTACAGTATAAAATATGTATTTAGTGTAGTTTGATATTTCATGTACAGTATGTAAAACAAATTGGGTGTCATTTTATATTATATGTACAGTATATAATTTGTACTTGGTGTATTTTGATATTTTATGTACAGTATATAATATATATTTGGTGTACTTTGATATTTTATGTACATTATATAATATATATTTTGTATATTTTCATATTTTATGTACAGTATATAGGATATATTTCGTGTACTTTTATATTTTATGTATAGTATATAATATTTAGGGTAATTTGATATTTTATGTACAGTATGTAATATATATTTAGAGTGCTTTGATATTTTATGTACAGTATATAATACATATTTGGTGTACTTTAATATATTATGTACTGTATATAATACGTATTTTGTGTATTTTCACATATTATGTACAGTATAAAATGTATATTTGGGGTACTTTTATACTTTATGTACAGTGTAGAATATATATTTAGTTTAAATTGATATTTTATTTACAGTATATAATATATATTAGGTGTACTTTGATAATTTATGTACAGTATGTGATATATATTTTGTGTATTTTCATATTTTATGCACAGTGTATAATATATATTTGGTGTACTTTTATATTTTATGTACAGTATATAGTATGTATTTAGCGTAATTTGATGTTTTATGTACAGTATATAATATATATTTGGTGTACTTTGATATTGTATGTACAGTATATAATATATATTTGGGGTATTTTGATATTTTATGTACAGTATATAATATATATGGTGTATTGTGATATTTTATGTACAGTATATAATACATATTTGCTGTACTGTGCTATTTTATGTGCAGTATATAATGTATACTTGGTGTACTTTGATATTTTATGTACAGTATATAATATATATTCGGTGTATTTTGATATTTTATGTAGAGTATGTGATATGTATTTTTTGTATTTTCATATTTTATGTATAGTATATAATATATATTTGGTGTAATTTTATATTTTATGTACAGTATATAATAAGTATTTAGTGTAATTTGATATTTTATGTACAGTATATAATATATATTTAGTATAATTTGATATTTTTTGTACAGTATAAAATATATATCTGGTGAAATTTGATATCTTATGTACAGTATATAATATACATTTGGTGCCCTTTGATATTTTATGCCAGGATATAATATATATTAGGGTTATTTTGATATTTTATGTACGGTATATAATATATATTTAGTGTACTTTTATATTTTGTGTGCAGTATATAATATATACTTGGTGTTCTGTGATATAGTATGTACAGTATATAATGTATATTTGGTGTACTTTGATATTTTATGTACAGTATATAATATATATTTGGTGTACTTTGATATTTTATGTACAGTATATATTATATATTTGGTGTACTTTGGTATTTTATGTACGGTTTATAATATATATTTGGGGTATTTTGATATTTTATGTACAGTATATAATATATACGGTGTATTGTGATATTTTATGTACAGTATATTATATATATTTGGTGTACTGTGATATTTTATGTGCAGTATTTAATGTATAATTGGTGTACTTTGATATTTTATGTACAGTATATAATATATACTTGGTGTACTGTGATATTGTATGTACTAACGTTGAGATCCGATTTTGGACCCCTCCGAGTGAGATAGGATGGGCTCACCACTTCTGGTCAGGCAGGCAGTGCCTCGCTGCAACACAGAATGAAACCATAAGTCTCAAGGCCTAGTGTCGGCTGTAAATTCACTGATGCATCAGCCGTGTGCCTCCCTCTTCCTTTGAAAGACAAGTGGCCTGCCCCGCTTGCAAAAGCCCTGGGGTTCCGGAAAGCCGACCGCGCTTTACAGGACACCTGCAAAGAAGAACAGAGGCGAATCCGAGGGGGAGACCATGCGACCACGCGTGGCACTGGCCAATCCCACAGCAGTTGCTGATAATGTGTGCCACCGGAGGCATACGGGGCGACGGCGAAGCAAAGGGTCGGGTCCAGGCATGTGCCGGTGGAAGGGGGAAACGGGTTACCTCTCCATCAATGCCAGGGAAAATCGAAGAACACCTGGGACCCGGGGCGTGGAGGGGCCGCCTGTGCCTGACCCAAGCCACGTTTTCAAACGCCTACCAGAGGAGCAAATAGGTTTCTGCAAAACTCGCGACACCCCCAATCCTCCACCGACCTGGTAGCCCTGACGCAACTTCGGCTGGCACAAACACACAGAGAGTGGGAAAGAAACACACAGAGACTGAGAGACAGAGGGAGAAGAGAGAATGGGAGGCACACACACAGACACACACACACACACAGAGTCATACAGCAGAGGCATGGAAACACACAGCCCCAGGCGACCCCTGAGGCGGCAGGGTTCTGCTCTGGAGGAGAACGACCCTCGGGTGAGAGAGAAGCCCAGGGGCACGCAGGCCGACCCGTCCTCGAGATCACGGACGGCGGCACGAGTTTTGGGGAGACTCACCCCAACCAACACCGTCCGTGCAGGCCTGAGGCTGGGATCCCGTGCTGCTTCCCCCGACTCTGCCTGGGGTTTCATCATCATGGTCGGCCCTTTGCGTCTCCTGGCATCCGCAAACGTTCCCTTCGACCCCGAGGAGAGATGAGGCCGGAGCCTCAGAGCCTCCACACCCAAGCACTGCCACGGAGGGCTCCTGCTCTGCCAAGCCTCGGGGACTGGTTTCTAAGACAACCGTGGGAACCACGGTGACCGCAGAAACCGTTGGCGCCTCGCGTATGCGCATTGGCTGAGCCGACTCGCGCTCCACTCCTGACAGACAGGCTGCGTCCCCTTTAAATGTATTTGGTGTACTTTGATATTTTATGTACAGTATATAATATATATTTTGTATAATTTCATGTTTCATGTACAGTATATAATATATATTTGGTGTACTTTTATATTTTATGTATGGTATATAATATTTATTTAGTGTAATTTCATATTTATATACAGTACATAATATATATTTGGCGTGCTTTGGTATTTTATGTACAGCATATAATATATATTTGGTGTACTTTTATATTTTATGTACAGTATATAATACGTATTTTGTGTATCTTCACATTTTATGTACAGTATATAATATATATTTGGTGTACTTTTACATTTTATGTACAGTATATAATGTATATTTAGTTTAATTTGATATTTTTTGTACAGTATATAATATATATTTGCTGTACTTTGATATCTTATGTACAGTGTGTGATATGTATTTTGTGTATTTTCACATGTTATGTACAGTATATAATATATATTTGGTGTATTTTTATATTTTATGTACAGTATAAAATATGTATTTAGTGTAGTTTGATATTTCATGTACAGTATGTAAAACAAATTGGGTGTCATTTTATATTATATGTACAGTATATAATTTGTACTTGGTGTATTTTGATATTTTATGTACAGTATATAATATATATTTGGTGTACTTTGATATTTTATGTACATTATATAATATATATTTTGTATATTTTCATATTTTATGTACAGTATATAGGATATATTTCGTGTACTTTTATATTTTATGTATAGTATATAATATTTAGGGTAATTTGATATTTTATGTACAGTATGTAATATATATTTAGAGTGCTTTGATATTTTATGTACAGTATATAATACATATTTGGTGTACTTTAATATATTATGTACTGTATATAATACGTATTTTGTGTATTTTCACATATTATGTACAGTATAAAATGTATATTTGGGGTACTTTTATACTTTATGTACAGTGTAGAATATATATTTAGTTTAAATTGATATTTTATTTACAGTATATAATATATATTTGGTGTACTTTGATAATTTATGTACAGTATGTGATATATATTTTGTGTATTTTCATATTTTATGCACAGTGTATAATATATATTTGGTGTACTTTTATATTTTATGTACAGTATATAGTATGTATTTAGCGTAATTTGATGTTTTATGTACAGTATATAATATATATTTGGTGTACTTTGATATTGTATGTACAGTATATAATATATATTTGGGGTATTTTGATATTTTATGTACAGTACATAATACATATGGTGTATTGTGATGTTTTATGTACAGTATATAATACATATTTGCTGTACTGTGCTATTTTATGTGCAGTATATAATGTATACTTGGTGTACTTTGATATTTTATGTACAGTATATAATATATATTCGGTGTATTTTGATATTTTATGTAGAGTATGTGATATGTATTTTTTGTATTTTCATATTTTATGTATAGTATATAATATATATTTGGTGTAATTTTATATTTTATGTACAGTATATAATAAGTATTTAGTGTAATTTGATATTTTATGTACAGTATATAATATATATTTAGTATAATTTGATATTTTTTGTACAGTATAAAATATATATCTGGTGAAATTTGATATCTGATGTACAGTATATAATATACATTTGGTGCCCTTTGATATTTTATGCCAGGATATAATATATATTAGGGTTATTTTGATATTTTATGTACGGTATATAATATATATTTAGTGTACTTTTATATTTTGTGTGCAGTATATAATATATACTTGGAGTTCTGTGATATAGTATGTACAGTATATAATGTATATTTGGTGTACTTTGATATTTTATGTACAGTATATAATATATATTTGGTGTACTTTGATATTTTATGTACAGTATATATTATATATTTGGTGTACTTTGGTATTTTATGTACGGTTTATAATATATATTTGGGGTATTTTGATATTTTATGTACAGTATATAATATATACGGTGTATTGTGATATTTTATGTACAGTATATTATATATATTTGGTGTACTGTGATATTTTATGTGCAGTATTTAATGTATAATTGGTGTACTTTGATATTTTATGTACAGTATATAATATATACTTGGTGTACTGTGATATTGTATGTACTAACGTTGAGATCCGATTTTGGACCCCTCCGAGTGAGATAGGATGGGCTCACCACTTCTGGTCAGGCAGGCAGTGCCTCGCTGCAACACAGAATGAAACCATAAGTCTCAAGGCCTAGTGTCGGCTGTAAATTCACTGATGCATCAGCCGTGTGCCTCCCTCTTCCTTTGAAAGACAAGTGGCCTGCCCCGCTTGCAAAAGCCCTGGGGTTCCGGAAAGCCGACCGCGCTTTACGGGACACCTGCAAAGAAGAACAGAGGCGAATCCGAGGGGGAGACCATGCGACCACGCGTGGCACTGGCCAATCCCACAGCAGTTGCTGATAATGTGTGCCACCGGAGGCATACGGGGCGACGGCGAAGCAAAGGGTCGGGTCCAGGCATGTGCCGGTGGAAGGGGGAAACGGGTTACCTCTCCATCAATGCCAGGGAAAATCGAAGAACACCTAGGACCCGGGGCGTGGAGGGGCCGCCTGTGCCTGACCCAAGCCACGTTTTCAAACGCCTACCAGAGGAGCAAATAGGTTTCTGCAAAACTCGCGACACCCCCAATCCTCCACCGACCTGGTAGCCCTGACGCAACTTCGGCTGGCACAAACACACAGAGAGTGGGAAAGAAACACACAGAGACTGAGAGACAGAGGGAGAAGAGAGAATGGGAGGCACACACACAGACACACACACACACACAGAGTCATACAGCAGAGGCATGGAAACACACAGCCCCAGGCGACCCCTGAGGCGGCAGGGTTCTGCTCTGGAGGAGAACGACCCTCGGGTGAGAGAGAAGCCCAGGGGCACGCAGGCCGACCCGTCCTCGAGATCACGGACGGCGGCACGAGTTTTGGGGAGACTCACCCCAACCAACACCATCCGTGCAGGCCTGAGGCTGGGATCCCGTGCTGCTTCCCCCGACTCTGCCTGGGGTTTCATCATCGTGGTCGGCCCTTTGCGACTCCTGGCATCCGCAAACGTTCCCTTCGACCCCGAGGAGAGATGAGGCCGGAGCCTCAGAGCCTCCACACCCAAGCACTGCCACGGAGGGCTCCTGCTCTGCCAAGCCTCGGGGACTGGTTTCTAAGACAACCGTGGGAACCACTGTGACGGGAGAAACCGCTGGCGCCTCGCGCATGCGCATTGGCTGAGCCGACTCGCGCTCCACTCCTGACAGATAGGCTGCGTCCCCTTTAAATGTTGCCACCGCCGCGCGGCGGCCGCGATGCTCCTGCTGCCGCCGCGGCGGCGGCTGGATCCTGGGTCCTGTTTGGGGCGGTGTGGGAGAGGGGGCCGCGGGTGTCTCGTCCTGTCCCAGGCCCAAACCCCCAGGGGTACTGTCCTCCGGACCTGCTTGAGCCGACTTCCACCGAGGGAGGGGGAGCTTCAGGACGCCTGCTGTGTTCTCCCAACTCCCGTTGAGATCCGATTTTGGCCCCCTCCGAGTGAGATAGGATGGGCTCACCACTTCTGGTCAGGCCGGCAGGGCCTCGCTGCAACACAGAATGAAACCATAAGTCTCAAGGCCTAGTGTCAGCTGTAAATTCACTGATGCATCAGCCCTCTGCCTCCCTCCTCCTTTGAAAGACCAGTGGCCTGCCCCGCTTGCAAAAGCCTTGGGGTTCCGGAAAGCCGACCGCGCTTTACAGGACACCTGCAAAGAAGAACAGAGGCGAATCCGAGGGGGAGACCATGCGACCACGCGTGGCACTGGCC
Source organism: Gorilla gorilla gorilla (assembly GCF_029281585.2). Classification (NCBI taxonomy): domain Eukaryota; kingdom Metazoa; phylum Chordata; class Mammalia; order Primates; family Hominidae; genus Gorilla; species Gorilla gorilla. Next base: position 30,058,904 of record NC_073241.2, on the reverse strand, counting down.
AGTCCCACAGCAGTTGCTGATAATGTGTGCCACCGGAGGCATACGGGGCGACGGCGAAGCAAAGGGTCGGGTCCAGGCATGTGCCGGTGGAAGGGGGAAACGGGTTACCTCTCCATCAATGCCAGGGAAAATCAAAGAACACCGGGGACCCGGGGCGTGGAGGGGCCGCCTGTGCCTGACCCAAGCCACTTTCTCAAACGCCTACCAGAGGAGCAAATAGGTTTCTGCAAAACTCGCGACACCCCCAATCCTCCACCGACCTGGTAGCCCTGACGCAACTTCGGCTGGCACAAACCCACAGAGAGTGGGAAAGAAATACACAGAGACTGAGAGACAGAGAGAGAAGAGAGAATGGGAGGCACACACACAGACACACACACACACACACAGGGTCATACAGCAGAGGCATGGAAACACACAGCCCCAGGCGACCCCTGAGGTGGCAGGGTTCTGCTCTGGAGGAGAACGACCCTCGGGTGAGAGAGAAGCCCAGGGGCACGCAGGCTGACCCGTCCTCGAGATCACGGACGGCGGCACGACTTTTGGGGCGACTCACCCCAACCAACACCGTCCGTGCAGGCCTGAGGCTGGCATCCCGTGCTGCTTCCCCCGACTCTGCCTGGGGTTTCATCATCATGGTCGGCCCTTTGCGTCTCCTGGCATCCGCAAACGTTCCCTTCGACCCCGAGGAGAGATGAGGCCGGAGCCTCAGAGCCTCCACACCCAAGCACTGCCACGGAGGGCTCCTGCTCTGCCAAGCCTCGGGGACTGGTTTCTAAGACAACCGTGGGAACCACGGTGACCGCAGAAACCGTTGGCGCCTCGCGCATGCGCATTGGCTGAGCCGACTCGCGCTCCACTCCTGACAGACAGGCTGCGTCCCCTTTAAATGTATTTGGTGTACTTTGATATTTTATGTACAGTATATAATATATATTTTGTATATTTTCATGTTTCATGTACAGTATATAATATATATTTGGTGTACTTTTATATTTTATGTATGGTATATAATATTTATTTAGTGTAATTTCATATTTTATATACAGTACATAATATATATTTGGCGTGCTTTGGTATTTTATGTACAGCATATAATATATATTTGGTGTACTTTTATATTTTATGTACAGTATATAATACGTATTTTGTGTATCTTCACATTTTATGTACAGTATATAATATATATTTGGTGTACTTTTACATTTTATGTACAGTATATAATGTATATTTAGTTTAATTTGATATTTTTTGTACAGTATATAATATATATTTGCTGTACTTTGATATCTTATGTACAGTGTGTGATATGTATTTTGTGTATTTTCACATGTTATGTACAGTATATAATACATATTTGGTGTATTTTTATATTTTATGTACAGTATAAAATATGTATTTAGTGTAGTTTGATATTTCATGTACAGTATGTAAAACAAATTGGGTGTCATTTTATATTATATGTACAGTATATAATTTGTACTTGGTGTATTTTGATATTTTATGTACAGTATATAATATATATTTGGTGTACTTTGATATTTTATGTACATTATATAATATATATTTTGTATATTTTCATATTTTATGTACAGTATATAGGATATATTTCGTGTACTTTTATATTTTATGTATAGTATATAATATTTAGGGTAATTTGATATTTTATGTACAGTATGTAATATATATTTAGAGTGCTTTGATATTTTATGTACAGTATATAATACATATTTGGTGTACTTTAATATATTATGTACTGTATATAATACGTATTTTGTGTATTTTCACATATTATGTACAGTATAAAATGTATATTTGGGGTACTTTTATACTTTATGTACAGTGTAGAATATATATTTAGTTTAAATTGATATTTTATTTACAGTATATAATATATATTAGGTGTAATTTGATAATTTATGTACAGTATGTGATATATATTTTGTGTATTTTCATATTTTATGCACAGTGTATAATATATATTTGGTGTACTTTTATATTTTATGTACAGTATATAGTATGTATTTAGCGTAATTTGATGTTTTATGTACAGTATATAATATATATTCGGTGTACTTTGAAATTGTATGTACGGTATATAATATATATTTGGGGTATTTTGATATTTTATGTACAGTATATAATATATATGGTGTATTGTGATATTTTATGTACAGTATATAATACATATTTGCTGTACTGTGCTATTTTATGTGCAGTATATAATGTATACTTGGTGTACTTTGATATTTTATGTACAGTATATAATATATATTTGGTGTATTTTGATATTTTATGTACAGTATGTGATACGTATTTTTTGTATTTTCATATTTTATGTATAGTATATAATATATATTTGGTGTAATTTTATATTTTATGTACAGTATACAATAAGTATTTAGTGTAATTTGATATTTTATGTACAGTATATAATATATATTTAGTATAATTTGATATTTTTTGTACAGTATAAAATATATGTCTGGTGAAATTTGATATCTTATGTACAGTATATAATATACATTTGGTGCCCTTTGATATTTTATGCCAGGATATAATATATATTAGGGTTATTTTGATATTTTATGTACGGTATATAATATATATTTAGTGTACTTTTATATTTTGTGTGCAGTATATAATATATACTTGGTGTTCTGTGTTATAGTATGTACAGTATATAATGTATATTTGGTGTACTTTGATATTTTATGTACAGTATATAATATATACTTGGTGTACTTTGATATTTTATTTACATTATATATTATATATTTGGTGTACTTTGGTATTTTATGTATGGTTTATAATATATATTTGGGGTATTTTGATATTTTATGTACAGTATATAATATATACGGTGTATTGTGATATTTTATGTACAGTATATTATATATATTTGGTGTACTGTGATATTTTATGTGCAGTATTTAATGTATAATTGGTGTACTTTGATATTTTATGTACAGTATATAATATATACTTGGTGTACTGTGATATTGTATGTACTAACGTTGAGATCCGATTTTGGACCCCTCCGAGTGAGATAGGATGGGCTCACCACTTCTGGTCAGGCAGGCAGTGCCTCGCTGCAACACAGAATGAAACCATAAGTCTCAAGGCCTAGTGTCGGCTGTAAATTCACTGATGCATCAGCCGTGTGCCTCCCTCTTCCTTTGAAAGACAAGTGGCCTGCCCGGCTTGCAAAAGCCCTGGGGTTCCGGAAAGCCGACCGCGCTTTACAGGACACCTGCAAAGAAGAACAGAGGCGAATCCGAGGGGGAGACCATGCGACCACGCGTGGCACTGGCCAATCCCACAGCAGTTGCTGATAATGTGTGCCACCGGAGGCATACGGGGCGACGGCGAAGCAAAGGGTCGGGTCCAGGCATGTGCCGGTGGAAAGGGGAAACGGGTTACCTCTCCATCAATGCCAGGGAAAATCGAAGAACACCTGGGACCCGGGGCGTGGAGGGGCCGCCTGTGCCTGACCCAAGCCACGTTTTCAAACGCCTACCAGAGGAGCAAATAGGTTTCTGCAAAACTCGCGACACCCCCAATCCTCCACCGACCTGGTAGCCCTGACGCAACTTCGGCTGGCACAAACACACAGAGAGTGGGAAAGAAACACACAGAGACTGAGAGACAGAGGGAGAAGAGAGAATGGGAGGCACACACACAGACACACACACACACACAGAGTCATACAGCAGAGGCATGGAAACACACAGCCCCAGGCGACCCCTGAGG